>NW_024582619.1:442448-448338 GCF_018398535.1 Haplochromis burtoni | reverse complement strand
CTCTAATAGGGTGATATGGTACTACAGGGTCATTAAGATAAGATGGGGCCTGATTATTTAAGACCTTGTATGTGAGGAGCAGGATTTTGAGGGCTGGCAGCAGTAACTATACCAGAATGACGGCTAACCTGAACCTGTGGGGCCTGAGAGAGTGATTGACAGGCTGCTGGATCAATCACTGCTCATGTTGCTGATGCATTTGAGGAATGGCTTGTAGACTGCATACAGAGGATTTAATTCCATCAGATGAGACTGTGCAAATTGAAGATCTGGAGGACCTGCAGAATGGGGAGAAGAAAAATGAATCATGAACTGCCTAATCTCCCTCATCATCATCAGGAGTTCCCTCATCACCTCATCTTGATTGGTAGGTAATGGAATAGGCCATGTCTCTGGCTGGATTTCTACCTCTTGGGGAGGGTCCTGCTGCCCATGTTTGTCTGTGTCATTATGCTGGCATTTTCTTTGCCTCTCTGTCTCACATCTAGTACTTCTAGCTCCAGGATACTGAATCTCATACTGTTATAGGTAGGCAGGTAGACTGTCACGACCAGAACGTCTCAAACCTTCAGTTAATGGCTGCTGTGAATCCATGACAATAACACTACTCCGGCTCGAAGGACCATGTTTTGTAGGAAGGCTCGAAGAAGGTTGGAGCTTGTTACCATCATGGGCTCATCCGGTCAGGATGAAAATGAAGAGTCATCAATCACAGGTTTCTCCTTTTATTTGAATATCTAGTGTTAAAGGAAAGACACACATGGACCGCTAACTCTCAGCTGCTGCCCCATGTGGGAGTGAAGAAAGGGTGAGCTGTAGGTGAGTAGCAATCCTTATATAACGGGTGACAGGTGAGTGCAATTAAGGGCAAGCACCACACCCAATCAAAGGTGAGGAAAAGAAACAAGGTGCATCTGGTGAAGTGAGAGTGCTCAAAAGTGAATCTTTACAACAGGTGTATTGATGGATTAATGGATGCATGGATTGATTGATGGATGATAGTGGTGATATAATGGGACTGTTTTTGCCCCCCCCAACCTCCCTTTATCCCCAATCACCCCCTCAGGCAGTAGCGGTTTTAGATACGGGCGACACGGGCGGTTGCCCGGGGCGGCATCGTGGTGGGGGGGTGGCATCACGGGCATCGGCAAAAAAAAAATGCTCGTACTCATGGTGCCCCGACGTCATGCCAGCACATATTGGTAATGGCGTAGGCACGGATCAGTTTTCTATCGCCCATTTCCTGGGAGTAAGGGCGCCCTTCATTTGCGAGGTGCACCTGCTGCTTGCGGCGCAGAGAGGAGAGGGCGGGGCGACAGGGGATTCTCTGACCGGCTGGAGCAGCATCTAATAACCAATTTGCAAAATAAAACAAAATAAAAACAAAACAACAAACACGAAAACATCAGACATCATGATACAGACTTATAATTTGCACCGATGTTTTTTCTAAAATCTATACGTGAAAAGTAAACGCGAGAGCCCTCGGTGCGCCTGCTCGCTGCTGAAGTCAAAGTAAACTTTCGGATTTAAAGAAGAAAGGAGGAGAGAAAAGAGATGGGCCCCAAACGAGCGGGTTGTTAAGTCTCTTGGTATGGCAGGTTTTTCCTCGGTCATGTATTATGTGATGGCTTGAGCTTCCACTTATCGGGAAAGGTTCGTTGTTGTTCAGGAAGCGAGACCACACCGCAGAGAATTTGACTATAAAACCTGGGCTTGGCACATAGGGAGAGGCTAGAAGACAGACAGGGATGACATTGGAATTTTGAACATAAAAAACGTGAGATACAGATGAATGGCTTTATCCACATAATTCAAATTAATAACAAATCATCTACCAATATTTGCACGAAATTCCGAATAAGTGATATATACCCATATAATATAATCAAAATCTTTTGGTGTACGGACGAACCGGTAGTTCCTTTCAAAGGGGCTGGGGTTGTCTCCCTTGTTTCTGGTGGATGTTTCCCCACAAAGAGCACAAGCACATAAGCCGTGGCGGGCGGAGGGTGGGGTCCAGTGAGGAGTAGGTGCAAATAGAAAACCCAGGAGTCAGTGAGTTCAGAACGAAACACAAACAAAACCAGGAGCACGAGAGTCCAGAACCAAATCAAAAACAGGCCAACACAAAACAAGACCATTCACGAGTCCACAGTAAAGTCCGGGGGTCGACCATGCACACAGCAACGGCGGCGACGGGCAAACAGTTCTGGGGGCCGACCGTGCACACGGCAACGGCGGCGACGGGCAAACAGTTCTGGAGGCCGACCACTTGGAAAGCAGTGGCAGCCACTGAGCAGGTCAGGAGGGCGGCCGCGATGCCAGCGGCGGCGACAAATCCTTTCCGGAGGCCGTCCCCGAAGGCCATGACGCCACCTAATAGGCCCGGAAAACGGCCAGCAGAGGCGAGGTGGAATGGGTCGAGCTGGCTCTGACGGCGGTGTGGCAACCGCAGGACCAGGCGAGGCAGGACCAGACGAAGCCGAAGCTGAAGCGGAGGGTGGACCAGACGAGGCCAAAGCTGAAGCGGAGGCTGGACCAGACGAAGACGATGCTGGACCAGGCGACGGCGTGGGCGGAGCTGAAGCTGAAGCGGAGGCTGGACCGGACGAGGCTGAAGCGGAGGCCGGACCGGACGAGGCTGAAGCGGAGGCCGGACCGGGCGAGGACGAAGACTCCGACGAGGCCGGACCGGGCGAGGACGAAGACGCCGACGAGGCCGGACCGGGCGAGGACGAAGACGCCGACGAGGCCGGACCGGGCGAGGACGAAGACGCCGACGAGGCCGGACCGGGCGAGGACGAAGACGCCGACGAGGCCGGACCGGGCGAGGACGAAGACGCCGACGAGGCCGGACCGGGCGAGGACGAAGACGCCGACGAGGCCGGACCGGGCGAGGATGAAGACTCTGATGAAGCTGGACCAGGCGAGGATGAAGACTCTGATGACGCTGGACCAGGCGAAACAGGGCCCTCCAGCTGACGTGGCTTGAGGCTGGTGCGGTTCTCCTGAACCCCCAGCTGACGTGGCATGAGGCTGGACGGGCTCCTCGGGCCCTCCAGCTGACGTGGCATGAGGCTGGTGCGGTTCTCCTGAACCCCCAGCTGACGTGGCATGAGGCTGGACGGGCTCCCCGGGCCCTCCAGCTGACGTGGCATGAGGCTGGACGGGCTCCTCGGGCCCTCCAGCTGAGATGAGGCTGGTGGCGGTTCTCCTGAACCCCCAGCTGACGTGGCATGAGGCTGGACGGGCTCCTCTCCAGCCGTGCTGAGGCTCTGATTGGGCTCCAGACTCCTCCCCGTTTTGACCCCGCTCTCAGTCGGTTAGGACATCTGAGGCTTGGTGCGGAATTTCATCCTTGAAACCTTGGCGGGACGCTGTGTTGTGCAGAACCTCAGGCAGGAACGTTGGAAAAGCTAGGCTGGTCCTTCACAGAACCCTAGCAGAACCTTTACTGAAAACCATTTAGAGGCTGCGGGGTCTCCACAGAATCCCCAGCCGCCGAATACTTGCGAGCTTCGGATGGGGCCTTTCCTTCGAGGGCCTAATTCCCGCCGACAGGGCCATAGGATTGCTTGGCATGTGGATTTTATCCTTTGCCACCCCGCCATGTTCGCTTTTGGCCTGGCCTTATCGTTTGGCAAAGTTTGGAAGACACTTGGGAGGGGGAGTTCGGAAGGAATGCAGGTGTGGAACACTGTGTGTGGATTTGAGCTCACTTTGTGGATTTCTCGGACACTGTTGGGATCAGTCTTATTCAAGAGGAGCAAAAGTGTTCTCTAATACACTCAGCAGAGGACTGAGGCGGACGGGTGAACTCACTTGAACTCTCAGGGGGTGCTGAGAACCGAGATTGTTCTGGTGAGTTATCTGGTGAGGCTGCTGGTGCTGGCGTCTTGACCTCTAGGGGTCCAGAGTTGGCTGGTGACTGACACCCAGCCTCTGGGGAGGCCCTAGAGGGAGCAACTGTCTCTGAGACGGCCAGCATAACTGAACCAGCAAAAGCTTGTGTGGAGTGTGTTCCCTGCTTGTGATGAGGCTGTGAGAATAATGGCTGGGTAAATGAGTGGACAGGCTGCTGAACTGGTGGCAACTGAGCTACAGGTGGCGAAGTAGTAACAGGTGGTGAAGTGGCTGACTGAACCGAGGGCAGCTGGGCTGCTGGCTGAACTGATGACTGTACTGCAGACCCAACGTTAAACTGTGGTGAAAGTGTGGATGGGAGAACATTATCAGGAAAAACACGGAGCGTGGGCATAGGTGAAACAGTCTTTGACGCGGTGGCCGTGGGTGAGACAGAAAAACCATTGTTATCCTCAGAAGATACACAAAAAATAGTCCCAGAAACAACAGTCACAGGAGCAACAGAGTCAACAAAAGTGTCCCTTTCACTCATCACAGCCGGCTGCTCTGACATTCTGAACTCCGGCTGTGGGGCGCCGCGCCGACGGCGCAAACGTCGCTTCCTCCGTGGAGACGGCTCCGATGGGCCGGGTAACTCCCCATCCGGCGGTACGGGCGGCACGTCCTCCGATGAAGCGAGCGGGCAAGCAGTAGCGGCGGGGGGGTGGAGGTGTAGTTCGTGGAGGATGAAGTGTTGCACGAGCGGGTGCAGTGAGTCCAATAGCCAGGGATATTCAAAGATAAGCTGTTGTAGCCTGACTTCCAGAACATGGAGAGACGCTTCTCCCTCATGCTTGAGCCACAGGTTGATTATTTGTGACACAGAGCCCGTAATGAGCTGTCGAAGCTCTGTGGGTGGGGTGACTGCCGCTAGATCCATATCTGGCTGGTCCGTACTGTCACGGCGAGTGAGGTGAGCCGTGTGGAGGAGGAAATGAAGGATCCAAGTGCAGGCAGTCGTGAGGGTGTGAAGGTGGTTTATTAAACACAAAAAGAAAGGCAAACGGCAACAAGGAAAACTAAACTATACTGGGAAACAACTAAAACTACAAGACACAAACCTGAATGAGAACGAGCGGAAACACTAGGCGGATGACAGCAGGGAAACACACAGATGACGCAGGGTGGAATACACAGACGGACCAGCAACTACAAGACGGAAGACATGAATCAACAAGACGAGACAGAGGTAAAACTGAACACACTCACATGAGACCCAGACCTTCACAATAAAACAGGAAATGAGAACACCACACCAAGACGCAGACCTGACACTGAGAGACAGACAGAATGACACATGGAACCTGAACTAAACTAAACGTGAGATACAACCGAGAACAAATCCTTAAACATGAAACTCAAATAATAAACATCATAATCATCATCATAAACACAACAAGAGAACAACAGAAGTAAACTAAAACTAAAACATAATAAACTCAAAATACTGGGTCCAACGGACCCAGAACCGTGACAGTGTGGTTACAGTTGCTCCAAGAAGAAATGGTAAAAATAGTAACAGTAACAGACTAAACTCCAAACAATACATTATGTTACAGATTTTAATATTAATTAGTCATTGTCAATTGTTGATTTGTCCTGTTCTCATTGTATGACGAATTATGATGGCTGTTTGGTAGCCGTTTGCATACTATGCATACTCTCTCTCTCTTCATATGTGTGTGTGTGACAACAGCTTTATGTTAATGTACAATCCTTAATATGCTTTGTCTGTGTGTGTGTGTGTGTGGGGGGGGGGGGGGGCAGAGGGAGTGTTCGCCCAGGGCGCCAAACAGGCTAGGACCGCCACTGACGTCCCCAAAGGTTTAACTACTAATGACCATCTTGTATATTAGCACTTTTGCTAGTTCATGAGAGAGACAAGGTCACTGACAGCGGTGGTAGGGGGGGGATGTCAACATTCAGGCACAGTATGTGTAGGAAAAGTAAAGTTTCTCCTGCTGATTAATTTGCTATTCTGGTC
>NW_024582619.1:434575-442423 GCF_018398535.1 Haplochromis burtoni | reverse complement strand
AAACCCTTTTTTTCTTTTTATATTGCATTATATAGTGATTATTCACACGGCTCTGTTGGTGCCTGTCTGGTTGCTTGAATAAAATATTTAATCTAATTTTGATCATTGTTCAACAATCAAGTTGTTATTAAGAAAAAAACAACTAGAGGAAAAGACAAACTTTATGTACATTAGAACTTTTCACAGTGGTCACTGTTCAACATCGGGAAAAAAAGGGCGGTGTGAATGTGACGTCTGAGTAACAGCGCTTTATTACGCCCAATAAAATGCAAAAGCCCTCTATCCTGTGGACTCATATCCTTCTTGAAAGCCCAAATCTTAAACCCGAGTATGTTTGTTGAAAGGGTTCATATACATTTCATTAGACGCGCGACAACATTTTTTTCTCCAAGAAAAAATTAAATCTTTCATCACTTCTCAAACAGACGTCAGAGCGACGGAACCACGTACCGACATGACCGCCGCAACAATCAGCGGCAGCTGGCGCAGTGACGCTGGCCATTCTCCTGACTCCCAAGATTCATCCACGTTTGAAAACTGGCTTGATGACACATCATATGTGCCAGTGTCAGCGTGGAGCCTTGTCCCCTCGCCCCCACAACCCTGGACAAACAACAGGGACGAGGAAGAGGCGGGTCTCTCGACATCGATGCATCAGAGTGGGCATGGCCACCCTTTCTAAACCCAGAGAAAACACAGGAACAACTTTGTGTTAAAGATGTTGAGTATGTATATTTATTTTTCAAAAAAGAAAATTTTCTTAAAAAGAACAAAAAAACAAATGCAAGCTTTTATATAGATGAGAGATGTTTTGTGAAGTAAACTTTATGTTAGCTGCCATTCAAATGTAACTGAGAAATGTTAATATTTATTTGACACGCGGGACAGATGATGGTGACAGACACAGCTCTGTTATTATTCTGCTATTGTCCTTGGGGCTGGCACAATATCAAATTTTTCACAAGACATATATGTGATTATCATGATACCCTCTAAATGACATCAGTTCACACACTAAACAGATAACACAACTATCTCAGCTATCTGGAACTTACATTCCTTTACCAACATTTGTTTCAGTACAATAAGCTACATGCCATTTAGATGATCTCTAAAAACACACTAAAAATGCAAACACTTTTATTATTATAACCACATTATTATTAATTTCGGTTTAGTTTTTCATTAGATAATACATTTCTTTTTTAACAGTAGAAATATCTGATGTAACAATTCACTTTTAAAAGCAAGGTTATAGTGAACAGTTCTGATATATGAAACATAATTTTGCATAACTATGAAAATAAAAGAAAATACTTTTAACGTTGCTGAAAAACGTGAAGTGGATAAAGATTTATGTGATGTTACATTTTCCTGAGAACTGAGTGACTGTGATGACTCCTCCAAGTGCTACATGCTATGTTGTCCTGCTAGTTGAGCCTGCTGTCTGTTCTCAGCCCTCCTCCTGTTTCACTGGCATATATCCATCACCAGAGGGCTCCACCGACCTGCCTGTTGACATCAGAGCAAACCCCTGTGTCATGTGACCTGGCTGGAGCTGCAAAGCTGGACTCAGTCGTGGCCCAGGCAAGTTCAGAGGCAGTTGTGGAAAAGAGAGCAGGGAGCATGGTAAAGCACTGGAAGGATGAGGTGGAAACAGGAAGCGTGTAGATTCAGTGGACTTATCAGCATCCTCCATGCCCTCATCCTGACTCAGCTGCTCCTCTCCCCCACTGCTAACACCTGAATCCAAGCTGGGAAGCTCCGGGCTGTCAGCCTGCTGTTTCTCCACTCGCTCATAATCAGAACAAACCTGGATAGACTTGCCAAACACACCTCCGCTGCTTCCAAACAGCCTCTGAAAATCTGCCTTTTGTTCATTCCCTCCCTCCTTCTCTTCCTCAGCCTCAGGTTCTTCATCATGGCTATCAGTCATATTGATGCTATCTGCCTCCATGCTCTCTTCACTGACCTCTGCACAACTGCACATGCCTGAATCTAGACTCTGGAGCCTAAATCGATCATTGTCGAGCCTCTCAGTTTTCTCGTAGTCTGAAATCACCTGCACTGGCTCACTGTTACTGCTGCCTTTGAGCAGCAGCATTAACGTCTCCTTTTCTTTCTCTCTCGCTTCATCACTTTCCTGTTCTGCGCTTTTTCCTTCACCCTGAGTACCAACAGGACCATAAGGCGTGTCACCGCACAGGGCTTCAGATTCCCAGCAGTGAGTGAGGAAATAGGAGGAGGGCTACAAAGCTCAGAGTAACTTGGGTTAGTGAAGCTGGAGCTGGTGGAGTCATAGCTGCCTTTGTTCAACACCATCTTCTCATCTGGCTTGTAGGCCACAGCAGCATCCACAGGTGAGGTTAATTCTACATTGATCATTTCCACTGATTTCAAGAAGGAGTGAAAGTATTCACTGGAGAACCCACTCTGGAGGAGAGAAAGTCACAGAACAGAAGAGATTACAAAGGTTTGAAATATATAAAATTATCAATCTGCACTTTAATGGGATTAAATAGGAAAGCATCAGCTGTTTGGGGTGCTTCACTCAAACTTTACTGAATTTGAGTTGCTTGGATCATAAAGGTCATAAGTCTGTGGCTGGATTAGTGAGTCACTTTGTCTGTCTGGTTCCACCTCCCACAGAGTTCACAGCTATCTGCAATGCTCTGTCTTCTTATGGTACATGTTGTGTCCGTCTGCTTTTGAAGCTACATTAGCTTATTTTGTTTTGCTTTTAAACTCCTAAACTCTCTGTAGCTCCCTGTATTCTCTTATTCTTTATTGTGTGGATGCCTAATAGGCATCCACACTATTGAGATCCTGTTTCTCTTTATACTTTATTATACTTTATTCTGGTTGCTTCCGTACGTTTTTTGCCGCTTAACTACTCCCTCAGTTTTCAGCCGATTTTCTCGTTCAAACTCTAAACTGTTCTGCTCTTTCTGCTAAGTAGACTTTGGTGACTATATTTTATTACCTTTTTTAATTGTCCATTGATGAATGGGAACTTCAACTGAAACTTTTGTCTTGACTTACATGCTCATCTTTCACCTAGAAACTCCATTCAAACTTTAAAATGTTCTCAAATGATTTGGCTATTCCTGTGTGATTCAGCTTTTTCAGATCTTCTACCGTTTTAATCTTATCTCTCTTTAAGTCTTCAGTTGCAAAATTGTGATTTTTCAGAAAATACATGCGTTGCTATGGTTGCTATGCAATTAACTAAGAGTGCACACTCGTCCGTTCTGAATTTTCTCTTCATGTCTGAACAACTTCTTGCTACTCGCTCAATTTCCACTCAACTTCCACAAATTATACATCAAAACGTAGGTATTTTTGCTGGCTTTCAGGAAATGTCACTGTCATTGTTGTGGGATTTATAGAATTTTGGCAAATCTCCTCAGATCAACACATGGTCAGAAAACTCTCCATATAAAGTCAATGGAGAGTTTGTTCAAAATCACCGCTGGATTTCTCTAATGAGAGGCATTTTCAAATTGTCATATCTCCTTAACGAAGCGAAGTCAAGACATATGGCTTGTCCCGATATATCTTCAGACACTCCTGATGCTCACAATTCAAGAATTATTTTCTCACCTATTACCGTTCTGAGATGAGTTGGACTTGTTTGAGGGTAGGAAATTTGTCCCTCGCTCAGATTTCATCAGATTTCAAATTCTGGAAATGAGGCACTTTTTTCTCTCATCATATCTTTTTGGTGGATTTCCACAGAGCCCTGAAAATTTCCATGACTGTTCACCAAAGCCTGCTGTCTCTTACGGTGAAAGAATGATTTTGATGCTCCATATAGATTTTGAGTTACCAAAGGTTGTTTGAGAGCAAGTCAAGGCAGTTTATGCTTCGCTCTACTCAGTTACAGTGTATTACAAGTCATATATCTTTAATAATTTATATTTTATCTCTGAATTATGAAGACCTGAAGATTCCCCCATCTCTTCTGAACAAAACGATGTCTGAATGACCGTTCTAGCCTCTACGGTTAGGAAATTATGGCCATTTGTTCGAGGGGAAGTCCTGAATGTCAGAAATACCGACCTCAACGATTTTGCACAAATACCATGATTTTGCAAAAATACTATGATTTAGCAGAAGTACTACAATGTAGTAGAAGTACTTTGCTTTAGCAGAAATACTATGATTGAGGAGTAATACTTAAACATAGGAGAAATATTGATACACAGACACACATACACAGAGAGTAAAGGGAACAGGAGCTGTGGAGAGTCTGGGCTTGGTATATGTAGGTCAGTTGAATTAGCTGCACCTGCTGTAGTCAGCCCTTACACACGCAGACACAGAGAGAGGTGTGAGTTTTGACCAAATCCTAATATTTCTGTTATTTTATAATATATGTGCTGAATATATTATATGTGCCAAATCATAGTATTTATCACAAATTATAGTATTTATGCCAAATTACAGTATTTCTGCTAAAAAGCAGAAATAGTCCTTTTTAGCAGGACTTCTGCCAAAAGAAGTATTTATGTTAAAACATAGTATTTCTGCTAAATCAGAGTATTCCTGCCAAATCATAGTATTTGTACTGAAACATTGTACTTCTGCCCAATCATAGTATTTGTACTAAATGATAGTACTTGTGCCAAAGCATCGTATTTGTATGGAGTCGTAGTATTTCTGCTAAATAATGGTATTTCAATCAAATCTTAGTAGTTGTTGTTAAAACGCAGTATTATTGCCAAATCATAGTATTTGTACCCAATCATAGTATTTCTGCTAAATCATAGCATTTGTGCCAAATTATGGTATTTGTGCAAAAACATAGTATCTCTGCAAAACCATAGTATATCTCTTATGTTATATTATTACTACGTAAGGCATAGTATTTCTGCCAAATCATAGTAATTGTACTAAATCATAGTAATTGTGCCAAATCATAGTATTTGTACTACATGCATAGTACTTGGCCAAATCATAGTATTTGTCCCAAAGCTATCGTATTTGTATGGAGTCAATAGTATTTCTTCTAAATCATGTATTTCAATCAAATCTCAGTAGTTGTTGTTAAAACTGCAGTATTATTGCCAAATCATAGTATTTGTACCCAATCATAGTATTTTTGCCAAATCGTGTATTTTTGCCCAATTAATAATTCTGTTATGTTATAGTATTACTACTAAGTCGTAGAATATCTGTTATGTTATAGAGTATCTGCGAATATAGTATGTGTGCCAAATCGTAGTATTTTATACCAAATCACAGTATTTTTGCTAAAACATAGTATTTCTGCCATATTGTGGTATTTGTGCAAGAACATTGAACTGTTATGTTATAGTATTACTACTAAGTCATAGTATTTCTGCGTTGTTATAGTATTTGTGCTAAAACATAGTATCTCTGCCAAGTCATAGAATTACTGCAATTTCATAGTTTTTTTTAGGAAATCTGTTATGTTATAGTATTACTACTAAGTCATAGTATTTCTGCCAAATCATAGTATTTGTACTGAAACATAGTACTTCTGCCCAATCATAGTATTTGTACTAAATGATAGTACTTGTGCCAAATCATAGTATTTGTGCCAAAGCATCGTATTTGTATGGAGTCATAGTATTTCTTCTAAATCATGGTATTTCAATCAAATCTCAGTAGTTGTTGTTAAAACGCAGTATTATTGCCAAATCATAGTATTTGTACCCAATCATAGTATTTTTGCCAAATCGTGATATTTTTGCCCAATTAATAATTCTGTTATGTTATAGTATTACTACTAAGTCGTAGAATATCTGTTATGTTATAGAGTATCTGCGCAATATAGTATGTGTGCCAAATCGTAGTATTTTATACCAAATCACAGTATTTTTGCTAAAACATAGTATTTCTGCCATATTGTGGTATTTGTGCAAGAACATTGAACTGTTATGTTATAGTATTACTACTAAGTCATAGTATTTCTGCGTTGTTATAGTATTTGTGCTAAAACATAGTATCTCTGCCAAGTCATAGAATTACTGCAATTTCATAGTTTTTTTTAGGAAATCTGTTATGTTATAGTATTACTACTAAGTCATAGTATTTCTGCCAAATCATAGTATTTGTACTGAAACATAGTACTTCTGCCCAATCATAGTATTTGTACTAAATGATAGTACTTGTGCCAAATCATAGTATTTGTGCCAAAGCATCGTATTTGTATGGAGTCATAGTATTTCTTCTAAATCATGGTATTTCAATCAAATCTCAGTAGTTGTTGTTAAAACGCAGTATTATTGCCAAATCATAGTATTTGTACCCAATCATAGTATTTTTGCCAAATCGTGATATTTTTGCCCAATTAATAATTCTGTTATGTTATAGTATTACTACTAAGTCGTAGAATATCTGTTATGTTATAGAGTATCTGCGGAATATAGTATGTGTGCCAAATCGTAGTATTTATACCAAATCACAGTATTTCTGCTAAAACATAGTATTTCTGCCATATTGTGGTATTTGTGCAAGAACATTGAACTGTTATGTTATAGTATTACTACTAAGTCATAGTATTTCTGCGTTGTTATAGTATTTGTGCTAAAACGTAGTTCTTGCCAAGTCATAGAATTACTGCAATTTCAGTCGTTTTTTTAGGAAATCTGTTATGTTATAGTATTACTACTAAGTCATAGTATTTCTGCCAAATCATAGTATTTTTGTGAATTTGTATTATGTAGTGGCTAAGTAGGGGCTGTTTACAGTGTAAATAGGTCATCTCTTGTGTTGGAGTGCCCTCTTGTGGCGCCTTTTGGGTAGTGCCTTAGTATAACGTGAACCCTGTAAGAAGTGGTATCAGACTGATTTGTAGTGGAGGAATTTGTTGCCAGTTTTCTTAATCTTTAATCTGTATGCATGTTGTAATGCATACCCTGTTCTTAATCATAGAAACCACACCAAAATTCTGATATTTCTGCTAATGAGTGTTATGACTTTTGACCATTGAAATGAATGGAACACATTATCAATGTGGTCACTGATATCTTAGTACTTCTGCTAAATCATAGTATTTCTGCTAAATCATAGTATTCTTACAAAATCATGGTATTTGTGCAAAATCATGGTTTTGGGGCCAAATCATAACATTTCTGTTATGTTATAGTATATGTGCTGAATATACTATATGTGCCAAATCATAGTATTTATGCCAAATTACAGTATTTCTGCTAAAAAGCAGAAATAGTACTTTTTAGCAGGAATTTCTGCCAAAAGATAGTATTTATGTTAAAACATAGTATTTCTGCTAAATCAGAGTATTCCTGCCAAATCATACTATTTGTACTGAAACATAGTACTTCTGCCCAATCATAGTATTTGTACTAAATGATAGTACTTTGCCAAATCATAGTATTTGTTAGCGTACCTGAATAGGCTACCTTTCTTGTGCTAATATTTAGTATTTGCCTACACTCAAATGTCAGTATATGTGCCAAATCCATAGGGTATGTTGGCTGCCATTAAAGTCATCATATTTTTGTATTGTGTATTATGTATTTCTTCCTAATTATAGTATTTCAACTATTCTCCGAAGTAGTGTTGTCTGGTTTACCGCAGGTATTTTTTTTATATTGGCACCCATCCTGTATCCTGGGTACCTCATGATATAGTATTATTTTCGTGGCTTGGTATTATCAGATTATGGGTGCATAATAATCGTGGAATTTGTGGGTAACATAGATGGTTTGCCTGCGAATAACCTATAGTTATATAATATATCTTTTGTTTATGTTTTTTAACTTTTAACATCTTTAAAGTGTTAGAATATTCCTGTATTGTTATAGTGTATATTAAAACCACGTCTCTTGGTGGGTGTTTGTTCACTTAGCGGGGGGA
>NW_024582619.1:424085-434550 GCF_018398535.1 Haplochromis burtoni | reverse complement strand
AACAGTACTTGGAGAGAAAGAAGAGGAGAAACGAGCAAAGATACAGGTAAGCAGATGTGTCATTGGATAATGGCAGGATCATCCTGAAACAATCAGAATCAGAATACTTTATTAATCCCTAAGGAAATTATGTGGGTTACAGTTGCTCCAAGAAGAAATGGTAAAAATAGTAACAGTAACAGACTAAACTCCAAACAATACATTATGTTACAGATTTTAATATTAATTAGTCATTGTCAATTGTTGATTTGTCCTGTTCTCATTGTATGACGAATTATGATGGCTGTTTGGTAGCCGTTTGCATACTATGCATACTCTCTCTCTCTTCATATGTGTGTGTGTGTACAACAGCTTTATGTTAATGTACAATCCTTAATATGTTTTGTCTGTGTGTGTGTGTGGGGGGGGGGGGGGGGGGGGGAGGGAGTGTTCGCCCAGGGCGCCAAACAGGCTAGGACCGCCACTGGCCTGTAAGCGTCTCTTAAGCCTCTGTATTTGGCACTTTTGCTAGTTCATGAGAGAGACAAGCGTCACTGACAGCCGGTGGTAAGGGGGGATGTCAACATCAGGCACAGATAGTGGTAGGAAAAGTAAAGTTCTCTACCTGCTGATTCAAATATGTGATTCATGGTCAAACCCTTTTTTTCTTTTTATATTGCATTATATAGTGATTATTCACACGGCTCTGTTGGTGCCTGTCTGGTTGCTTGACTCATAGCACTATATACACACACTATCTTTATCTTGAATCTCCCCTAGTTTTGATCCCTCATTACCCTAGTTCTCTGTGTTACACGATTCAGAAAGCGGGGGGGGGGGAAGCCATTTTACTATTCATGCGGCATTCATTTCAGGGTTCAACTGTTTATTATTCTTGAAGTCTGCTTTAAAAGATCCCAACAAATTCTATTTTCCCGGAGACTTATTGTGTCCAGATTTTGACTAGGATGACAGTTTTGTTTTACACCAGCACTTGTTGGTAGTCCCCTTTTTAGTCTCTCAAACTAGAGTAGCCTTGAAAGGGTGGCTGCCTGAAAGCGCTCTTTCGGTTTGTGTTGATGTCTGCCTATAGTGAATAAAAATTTTCATGGTAACCAGGAGGCTTTGCTGGGTCCCATATCACAACTGTTCATCACCCTTGGCTATTGCACTCACAGCATCACTGATCCGCTTAAGCACATCTTTCTTTGATAAACTTCTCTCAGTAGGATGGGCATTGTTATTAAAATCCTAACATTAAAAGCTGGCTCTTGCCTGCTCGCAATCCCTGTATGTTCTTGTTGAGGGTATTCTCCTTCATTTAGGAATGTGTGAGGCTTAGCGTGAAAAGTCCTGTTTTGCTTTTTTCGCAGATGATGTCGCCTAGCAACAGGTATCCTATTGCTTTCTTTTTCTCTCCATAGGACTGTTAAAGTTCATCTCACAATTTCATGGTGGAATTCCAATTTCTGTAATCCATAAAACGGAGCCATTTTCTGCTCTCAACAAGGTCGGGCGGACTAAGTTCAACCACTAAACACATGGCTTTTAACCGAGTCTGAATTCAGTAAGGGTAAATAGTTTAGAAGTCTAGGGCATGCTGGCAGATGACGTGAAGATCTCTATCTTATATGATACTAGATATATTACGTCCTGTTAAACAACCTCCGGTATCTTGATGGGCTCTTTGTTGTCCCGTGTCTATCTTAAAAAGGTATGTCCTGAAGCATCTGTGGCTTTTCGGGTGTCGGGCTTGGAAGAGGAACTCTTGCGTTCAAAACAAAAGAATCCAGTGCCACGCACACGTACAGAAGAGATGCAATATCCCGCATGGGCCGACCAGGGGTGGGCGAGGGGGTTTGCTCGTGATTGTAAACATTGTGTGTTTTGTTGAGGTGTTTCTTTTATGTGTTTGTAAAGTAAAAAAATAGCATTCATGTTCAAAATAGAAGTGACAAATTTGTAATGTGGTTTCCTACAAAAATCAGGAATCCACTCTCTGACCAGGAATTTATCAAAGAGTGTTTGGTGTCTGAAATGGGACAAAATGATTCATGTATATGTATATATGTTTAAATCCTAATTTATTAGATTTTTTTAGACTGCGCTTTTATACAATATGGGGTTTAGATGTTTATGTGAAGTCTTTAATGTTTGACTCTGCGCATTAAATTTTTTCCACCTATAAGTGATCACTGGAGATGTTTTATTTTTTGGCAGGGGCACGCCAGACTGGTCCGAGGGCTGATGAGGTGGCGACAACGCTTGTTTTATTCTGTATTGTTACCAACGGGCAGTACAATGTCCAAATCTGATAAAGAACTACAACTACATGTTGGCATCTGCACAACAACACTGAAGAATGAGATTGCACATTATCTAAATAAAAGCCTACTAGCACTAAAGCAGTATGGTTTAGAGAGTTTGCACATGTAAGCTGAAATGAATGAATGGAGGCTGACCTTTCCCGAGTCCAGAGCTGGCCCCAGTTATGACCACTACAGCACCTTGGACTGAAGCCCCTTTTCTGAGACGTACAAGTATCCGGTACAACAATATGACTCCCAACCCGGTTAAAACCACCGGTAGCATTCCTCCTCCCATCACACGCTCCATTACTTGGCAATCACCAGCTACCTGCAGGTAAAAAAAAATAAACAGCAAATACCTTATAAGAAATTACTTACTGTACCTTTAAAGTCCATCTGAATGCAACTACCAACATGACAATAATAAACACACATACAGCCAAAAAGGGGGGGAATTAAATGGCATTTCATTGTAATAAGAACAGTAGGAGTTATGGACCTTCCTTTATCTTCTTAACCACTTAAGCCCCACCTGCTAGCAACAACCAATAACTTGATATCACCAGACTTCGGACAATCTTATTAAGCAAATGTTAACTAAATACATGCATCACTTAGCACATTAATATTCGCATGGTTAAAAAGTACAGTTCAGTATAACTTGATATCACCAGACTTCGGACAACCTTATTAAGCAAATGTTAACTAAATACATGCATCACTTAGCACATTAATATTCGCATGGTTAAAAAGTACAGTTCAGTATGCCAGGTGAACACCTTGCACATGCACACACTGGGTTTAGCACTAGCTTGTTCTGCGCAGGCAGTGTCAAAATAACGGCTACTGAGGCTAAAGCTAACAACAGCTAGCATCTCTAGCAAATACTAACAAGTGTTGGTTTGTAGTTCTGTTTTTTACAGGTCTCACCTGAGCCGTGCTGCTGAGCAGAGCAGCAGTAATGTGTCAATGTGTCTCCTCTTCTTTTAGCTGATCTTCTTCCTTCTGTTTTGTCTTTATTGTCGGTTATAAAAAAAGATTTTGGTCGCTTTCTGATCTGGAGTGTGCACTCCGCCCCCGCCCTTTTATTGTTCTTCCGCTCCCCCGCGGTTTTTTTAGGTCTAAAATGTGCATCATGCTATGAAAAAAATACAGCTTTGTTTGTGGTCGCCTCTTTGAGCGCACCAGGTTGAACTGGATCTGGCTAGTGTGCACTTAACAAAATGCGCTCTTTCAAATGATTAACAAATAAGGAAATAAGCTATTATTTCTCGTAAAGCTCATAATTTGATAATTTGCTATATTAATGCTTTACATTTATATTTAGAGGTCTTTTTAAACCACTAGTGCCTATTTAATCAGCTGCTATCTTCTTCATTGCTACATGATCCATTAGAAGTGTGCTCTACATCTCATTTCAGTTTTTCTATTTAATTATTTAAAAATTCTTAGTTTTAATTTACTTTATTTTTTATTATTTATTACAAAATGTAGGGTATTTGTCAGGTTCATATTCTTCAGAAGTTCAGAATGGAAATTGCATTACAAACACAGGAAGTTGACTCAGAGTCGTGCAGACATCCTGAGTGTGAATAAATACAGCTGAGGTCAGAAGTTTACAGGGACTCACTATGGACTTTAATTTCATGATCTCTTTGAATTGTCCTGGGTGAAATGATTGTACAGCACACATTTTTAATTTCTTTAAAATGAACAAAAATTAGGTAAACAAGTTTGAACTGGTTTTGAACTTTCTCTAATCCAAGGTTACACGAGGTCAAACGTATGTACCTCTAAGGCTGTTGCAAGTTAAAATTTGTGCTTTATAAATATAATTATAAACGATTTTAATGTAACGTTTTTTTCAAGGGATGATTATACAGCGTACATCTTTAATAACTTTAAAAAAAAAGACTTCTTTATTTTGGATTTTCTCTAATCCACACAGGGTCAAAAGTATATATAGGCCCAAATATATACATACACCCCCAGTAATATTTGGTTAAATGTCCTTTAGTAAGTTGCACTTCAACCAGATGCTTTTTGTAGCTATTGATGCTACCACCCTGGTTAACACTGTTACTAAGTTTTAAAGACTCAACATTACTGCCCTGAACTTACCTCTTGTCATTGTGGCCAAACAGGTCAATCTTTGCTTCGTCTGACCATAACACTCTGATTTATAAATCAAATCAAGGTACGGTTTATCATCTCATGTGACTTCTGATGTAGATGTGAGTTCCGGCCACATTTGAGACCTATCCAACACATTTCCCAAGGATACCAAGAATACACTGTTGTGTGGATTGTGATCTGGACTTTCAGAATCAGAATAGTTTATTGATCCCTTGGGGCAATTGTGTAGAAAGCATTATTTTTGCAAGAATTAGTTTCCAACCTGTGTGGTGTTGTAAACAGGGACTATAACTGTTTGGTTTTTTTTAAATCATGTCTAATAGGATTCTTTTTTTGTTATAGTTGTTGATGCATCTTTAATTAAATCTTTCCCTGCAGGTCTTCTATGGGTGGAGCCTCTAACCTGTTTGTGAGTCAGTTTTCAGTCCAAGCAAACAGTGTTTTATGTGCTGTCGTCTAAAATATTATAAAATTGCCTAAAATAGAAGTGTTTAAAACAGATCCTGTGCAGCTGCAAAGCAAAAATAAAAAACTCCCTCCAGGCAGAAGCGGCCATTTTCGTATGTGGGGAAAACCCCCACAAAAACAGAGGGGACAGGCTGGCACCAGAACACCACGGAAGTTTTCCCCCGAGATGAGTGTGAAAATGTGATTATCAAGAAGCCCACCTGGGCTTCAGGTAGGCCGCACGCTTGTCCAGAGTTCACTTTGTCTTCAAGCTTTTTAATTTAAAACATAAACTGAGGCCTACCCCAAGCTAAAAGAAGGCAGATTATGTTCTCAGATAAAGCAAGCAATGAGGGCGAAGCAGAGAAAGTACCTGCACAATACATTCACATAAATCAAAATGGAATTTCTTTGAGGACACAAACATCTGGGGAGTAAACAGCTGTTTCAATACCTAATCACAGATTGTGCTCTCTGTTGTACACGTTTTTAGTAAGGCACAATTAACTAAAAGGCTAGAGAGATGAAAGGATGCCAAGCTGATACCAGGCCTCAGTCACATGAGTGGAGATGTGGACATGCAATAAAGATCTGGCACTTCATATATTAAACTGATGAGAGGCTGTGTTCACCCCAGAAAGCTTCCAGAAATTTGGGCAAATGTCTGCTGTGAAATTGCAGGTCAGTTTAAAGCGCAAAATTGTGCAAGTAGTCCAAACTAAACCGTTCTTGAGATGCAGAAATGTTGTCACACACACAAAAATCAGACGATTGTGCCTCCAAACAAATTGCACTTACAAATGCTTGTGACATAAATGATGAAAACGGTAGGTGCAAAGTTGAGATTGAACAGTGTTACAGTTAAAATGATAAGCCAGCCATTCAGCTCAGTACTGACTTCATTGGTGATTCGCAGTTTCATCTACATGAGTAGATTTCAGAGAGGGAACGACACGCATGGGCAACGAGGGAGTCCAGAATGCAGAGGGATGTGAAATGCAAGAGTGGTTTGAGATTGACTGACTTATGAGACAAACAGATCACAATTTGTCTATATATAGCATTTAGAAATCTGGCTTTTGATTTACTCTGTGATTTATACTGATGCAATGGGTAACCGTGAAACAAGTTGGAGTAAGCTTCCATCTTGCGTATGGGCTGGATTATTTATCGCGGAAAGGCTTTGATAGCAGATATGAACAATCGAATTTACGTTATATTCGCAACCGAGTCACTTTTTTGGAAACAGTTTTGGCTTTTGGGGCGAAGTATTTACTGTAATTGTATCTGAATCAATAAATCTATATACAATATTAAATTGGCACCATAGATTCTAATTAATATACACAAATGGCAATAGTTCTATTAAAATGATTAACGGCTCCACCCCGAGATTTGACCTGAAACGTGGTATTCGCCAAGGATGTCCTATTTCACCATATTTATTTTTACTTTGTACACAAATTCTTGCAACTAATATTTCAAACAGTGTTGTACAAGGAATCACCATCAGCCAGTTAGCTAACCCTACGGTGGCCCTGAGAGGCCAAACGGACTGCAACTTAAGAAAACACCAGCAGTAAGAAAAATGCTGCAAAAGCACACAAAACACAACGGAAATAGGAAAAACAAAACAGCATTTTTCTTATCGCTGGTGTTTTCTAAAGTTGCAGTCTGTTTGGCCTCTGAGGGCCACCGTACTAACCTGACAAAAAAAGAAGAGAAAAAAATGAATAAATAAAAAAAATCGAAATCACAAAAACCTTCTGATTTCTGTTGTGTTTTATTGTGTTGTATGAAAGGACTTATATTGCAAGGTAAAATCCCCAATATATAAACCAGAAATCCCAACAATAGCAAGTCATTTCACACTTGCTAGAATTCCAAAAACGTCCAAATCTTTTGCGTCTGTGTGAGTTTTTGATACAATTTTATATCAGCTTCAAAAGAAACAGAGCGATAAAGTTTTTCTCTTGAGTTCTGCATCTCCCTGCCCTTTTACAACATTTTTGTTTTGGTGGCTGAGTGGCAATTTAGAAAGCTAGCATGTGATTGACAGTTTCCAATTGGCTGAAAGAAAAGATTTAAATTAAGTTTGATAAAACCTTATCTGGTTTCATAATTTATGCTGCTAGTTTGGTGAGTTAAAGTTTATGACGCACTCATCTGATAATTCATCGAGATAACTTTTGACTTCTTTCCTTCTTTATTATTATTATTATTATTATTATTATTATTATTATTATTATTTAAAGGAACCTATTAAATCTTTTTTGTAATGAAAATCAATCAATAGTAATTGTCGAAAGAATGAAAGTCAAAATGGAATTTCTTTACAGATTTGTCGTCAGCTCTTAAGGATTTGCGTATTACATGATTTATGACTCATTACATTTTTGTTATTGTTGGAGCTATTTGTTCTTTATTTATTTATTTTTGAAATTAGTTAAAGTTTGTTGTTAGTTTACTTATATTTTGGGGTTTATTTGTCGGTTAATATTTTGTTTTAAATGATTTGTTTGTTTGTTGTTATTTTGTTTCTATAAATAAAGAGACTGGTATAGGACCAGCATGCATTGGGGTGGGCCTATGGTTTTTTACCAGAGCAGGAGAAGCAGCAGGAAGGATCTTGTTATTGCTTGCCAAGATGGATAAATAAACCAAAACTCTCAACTAAAAATGTTTGGACAATGGACTTCTTTTGCCTGCGTACGAAATATTACCTCAATGCAGCAGTGGCTTGTGGACTTTAAGTTGTGGGACGTTTGATCTTTCAAAAGTAAAGGAATTGCCACTACATAAAGTAAAAAACCTTCCCGTGGACAAAGGAATAATCCTTCATTAATGGATATAAGGATTTCAAGGATCACCGTCGAACTCGAATAAAAGTTATTGGATCGTCTGGTGAGTAATCCAGACGGATTTGATGTTGAGGCCTGGATCAACATGTCACTCGTTCATCAAAGCTGGTGAGTGATAATATTGTTTAAGCCGTAAAGGAAAACGGTGAAGCTATTGGAGTTTAAAGACATAATTTCACTACAAAGACTGATGAACTGAGTTTTGACGTACTAAATTGGTGCAAAATTGGATCGCTAATTGAAACATGCCAACGCCCTCTGTGGAAATGTTTGTCCGCTGCAAAAGGCAGGTAAATGGATGTCATGTTTGTACTTTAGGCTATGGATTCTCAGTGTGCTGTGCATCTTTATAAAGTTTGAAATAATCCAAGAGGACAATAAAAATGTCGGATATTAAGAGTAAACGAGAGGATGACACTGAGATGCAAGCAGAGAAAAGAAGCGTTAAATTTACGCCAAAAGGTTTGGATTTGTATATAAAGACATGCCAAGAAAAGCGCAGTTCAATGTGTAAGCAAGCATCTAAGTACATGGGGAAAATTTCCGCTTTAATGACCTCATATGAGAACGTTAAGGAAGTGTCTTCTGAATTTGGGAAGTTTATTAAATGCTATCAAGATGCAAACGCTTTGCAAGAATCCTTTTTAAGTTTGCCACTGCCAGAAGATGAAGTGAAAAGGCAAAGTGCACATTTTCAGTCGAAGGTGACAGCATTCTCTGTTTTTATGGACAAAGTAAAGGTTTGGTTGCAGGAGGCGGGCGAGCCGTATACTGAACAAAGCAATACTGTTCGTAATGATAAAGCTGTTGAAAGTTTGGATGAAATAAAACCTGAAGACAGTGTCTCTAATATCTCAAGTGTAAAACCACCTTCAAAACCTTGTCACAGCAAAGTCGAATTTCATCAACATCTTCCGCATGCATTAAAGCTCCTGAAACAAAAAAACCACCTTCCCTCACAAAAAAAAAGAGAAAAGACACAAACCGCTTCTCTAGGTCGCACAGCACAAGGTCGATTTTTTCCACGCGGATTGCAAACGTATCATTTTTTTCCGGGCATGCCTATTAAAAAGCTTGGGCAGCGGTGGTTGGCAGAGGGGGGGGGGGGGGGCCGTGGGGCTGACAAGCGGGGCTTGGGCAGCGCCCTGCCTATCATGAGGTGAACAGTATGTCACGATGAGTTGTGTGGCTGTCAGTGGCTGGACCCACGTGCAGGACTCGGAGACAAAACATTAACTTAAACGACGGCTTTATTTGCTGGAGAGTCACCTTTGGACGATACATAAACAACAACTTAAACTAACTAGACAGGAAATGCTGAAGGTAGACGACCATGGATACACACACAACAAACGTGGAGGACGCAACAACTGGCAGGGAAAAACACAGGGCTTAAATACATACTGAGGTGATTAGGGAATGTGAAACAGGAGGAGAGCACAGCTGGGACTCATCAGACATGACAAGACAAGGGGAGGCAAAACTCAACACATTGACATAGTACACAGACTTTCAAAGTAAAACAGGAAACTGAACAGACGTGGACTAAACTAGGGGATACAGTGACAGAAATCAAACCCAAGAGAATCAAAACACATCATGAAAACAAAGATAACTAATACAAACAGAAAAACACTGAGTCCACAGACTCAGGACCGTGACATTGTATAATAGACTTTCCCATGAACTTATCCAGCATCTGATTTTAACACTGTGATGAAGCACTCTACTCTTAACCCTGACCCAGTGGTCTCCAACCCTCCGGCTACGGAGTGAGAGTAGACACTCGGGTGTGAAATTTATGGTTTTCAGGGTTTTTATCATTAACTCGGTTTCCCTGGGTCTTTTCCTGTGTTGTAGTTGTGTCTTATTTTGAAAGAAATATTTACACGTTACCATAACGACCAGAGAGCATTATGGGGCAGAGAGGAGGATGTTGCTCTCAATGTTGTTGGCGCATTTCAGGAGGACGCCGGTAATAAAGTTACACAATTACACAGTGAATTTGCGTTTATTATTATATTTACAAAATACCACAAGGTCATATCAGTTCATTTTTTTTTCATTTTCCTTGACATCTTAAAGGCCGGTCCCTGAAAATATTGTCTGACATTAAACCGGTCGGTGGCGCAAAAAAAGTTGGGGACTGCTGCCCTAACCTAAAGAAGAGTCGCTATTGGACACAAAAGTGGTTAAAACTGAACATTGAATATCTGGTAATAATTGAATTTCCTGCAAACAAATTCACCACAGTATTTCATAAATACTATGTTTACTGCCCTGAAGTGGCCACAGTATTATCTAATTCATGGAATAATAACATGTAATAATAACTTGTTATAACAGAGGAAATATCTGCGGTTCGTACCTGGATTTCTCGCAGGAAGGATTTTCCTGGGTCTGGTATGGGTGGACCTTTGATTTTCTTTATTATGTAAACCCTAAAAAATTAAAGATCAATCAGAGTTGTAAGAAAATAACTCAAAATAGAAGAAATGATAATAATATTATTTGCCATAAAAACTTGTGTCTGTGCTCACGTACCGGGTGGTTTTGTGAGTGCTTAAGAGCAGGCCTGCCAGCAACACCACCACACCGACTATCGTTACAGGAACAACAAACGTATTACCTGAAAAATATGGGACAGATCAGGTCACAGTGGCTCAGAAACATGAGAAAACTGGGTCATACAGCCAAGTCCATGAGACACAGACAAGTTTGCTTCTGCAGCCA
>NW_024582619.1:421442-423301 GCF_018398535.1 Haplochromis burtoni | reverse complement strand
TTTATCTTCTTCTCGGCAGTTAACTAATCTCACTCTGTTTGCAGTAGACTGATCGCTCCTACCTCATAACGACCGGCTATTATTTCTTCGTTTCTGAAGTATTCCACTTTTTTTGGTGACAAAGTCCTATTGACTTTGAATTGAGAGCCAGCCCTCTCTCTCACCACTCTGGTGAGTTAAAGGCTGTGAGTTAAATTACAGCATCGGACATTTTCCCCTTCTATGCTGTGTATTACACTATAAAAAGACTTTTTCCCATGTACATAATTATTTCATACTGCAGTAATCATGCTCAGCATGAATGAAATGGAAAAGTTTTGTCATTAGTATGTTATGTTAAACAAAACATGTTGAGATAAATGTACCTGATGTTTGTTTTATTTTCCCTACTGGTGACTCCCATGATGCAGTGGGGCTCCAGTCACTCCAGGCTCCCTTGTGGTGCTGAAAAATAGACTGCACACGAACTCGTGCCTCGTACCTCTCGCCTTGTATCAACAAATCTTGCTCTAGCTCTGCCTTGCATCCCGGCTGGCACTCCTCTTCATTGCACTGAATGCCAAGTTTTTTGTACACAGCAGGATCCTGACACAAAAAAAGCAGTGTGGAGTTGTGGATGAATCTTGCTTGGATTTCACACAGCCACAAGGTTGTCATTTAAACGTGCACTTTTAAGATCACTCAGCTCAACTTAACTCACTGAAACTTGTTCACATTGTGTCACAAAATCTAAACTTACACTCCATGACTGATCCTGCTTCTTCCACTCGACTTCACTTCTGTATGAACTGATCCTTTCATGTTTGGGGACTTGGGACAACCAGGAAACAGACGTGAAGTAGATTTTTGGCTCTGCAGGAGGATTCACCTTTACTGCAAGATCACACACACAGTTGTTTTAGGTCACCATGAATAGCTCGCACTGTAAATCACAAAGAGCCAGTATTTATACTCACTGTGACAGGATGGCATGAAAGAAGTGATTAAACTCTGCTTCATTTGGTTGCAGCTCAGATTAAGGGACAACTCATGGAAAGACTGAAACTGGAAAAAAATGTTTGAAAAATATTTACTGTTAGAAAACATTTATTACAGAAGTTTCTTTTTGGCAAACTTCAAAAGGGGGCTTAACGAAAGCTTAATTTTTTCCAGTGACAGAAAAACTATTTAGAAGGAGTCAATGACTGCCCCGAGAACATTACTTTCTACTTTCTGCAGAATATTAGTTCTGACTTCTAATTAAACTACAAACTGAGATAATATGATTTTATCTCGGTGGCGCTACAATAATTTGATTTCTTCACACACTCACAGTGTATTCCATTTCAAAGATCAGGGAGCACTTCTTTAGCGCTGGTCTGGAGACGTCAACAGACTTTAGCTCACAGGAAGCGCTGTAAGAACTGGGAAACAGTATTAATCTCTTTTTGGTGCACATGATGACATCTGTGATTTATGTTATGTGAGTTTTATGTGTTGAGCTTTTCTCTTTGTGATTGAGCTCCTTACATGTAGCGAGATTTATACTGAGCATGTATGGTGCATGCAGTGTCATCAGACACGTATCTGCTGTTCCACAAACATGTGATGTTTCTATTGTAGTCAGTGTAGCAAGTGAGATCTGTGAGAATTAAAACAGGAGAGATTAAATGAAAATGAGTAAATATGTCAAACAACAGATCTTAAAATCAGTTAAACATGAATAAAGAGGAATAAAGACTAACTCTCTGGAAGCCTGGGACACTCATCACTTGTGCAGAGCAGCAGCACAGGCAGCAGAATAAACAGGGAAAGGCTTTTCTTATTTCTCTCCATTAAGTCGACAGTTTTCTTTCTTAGAGGCTGCTGGGATGGTGACT
>NW_024582619.1:359111-419919 GCF_018398535.1 Haplochromis burtoni | reverse complement strand
AATGGTTCAAAGCAGGCAGTTGTTTATGGTTTCTGTAACAGGTGCACTTCCTTACTGATCTACTGTTATAAATATCAAAGTTTCATGCAAACTGGGAGGCTCTGTAGTGAGCGCTCATGGGTGCTCAAGGTGACAACGTGGCATTCAGTACTTTAACAAGATAAAAGCTCTGAAACTGTACAGAATAAGAAAAATACAAGAGATAAACAAATGGAAGAGACCCAATCAAGTCAGCGAGTCTCAACATGAAGGAAGAAACTTATTGTGGTACATTATGTTGTGAGTCTGCTTTGTTATCTGGTTGTTATCTGGTCTATGCACATTGCAATTGTTCTGACCACATAAACCTACCTGACAGCATTAATGCACTGTTGCTCCTCAGTGTTGGTATAGAAGCTGAACTTTTACTCTGCCAAATCTTCCCAATGGTTGAAACATGTCACATAGTGTTTGATGTGAAGCAGCTCTTTGTTTATTCCTGTACAGAAATCCTCTGCATTTAAACCTTTCAGACAGATTCCAGTTGTTTCATAGAACTTAAACACAAAAAGTTCATCATGGGGTTTCACGAGGTTCTGTGCTGACACTCTTATGGCATCGGTTTATGGATCCACCACAGTGAAAGTCAGTGATCACATATCCTCTGGTGTTGGGTCGCAAATTTTGAAGCCAACATGATAACCTCCCACCGACGCTGTGGAGGCCAAACTTTTCACATCCAATTAAAATCAAATCACTCATAATGATTCTCTGGAAAATGCATAGAATTCTTAGAACAGGGTTTATTAAACATTGTCATATGAACAGCAGAACAGTACATTTAAAAGCAGAAATATCACATAGAAAGCAAGCAAACAAAGAGCGAAGCAACCCCGGAGTGCAAGCCTTAAAGCACAAACAGAAAACACACACAAAGACAGACAGGAAAGAAGCAGCAGGGAAAAAAGAGAGAGCCCCAGTGCATATCAGAGTCATCTTATACAGGGACAGTGATCCCCCCTCCTGTCGTTGGGTATCTTTTCATCTTCCACTTATGATATACACGACCCTACACCATAACTTGCAAACCAGTCTCTCATCCATCATTGCACTGGGTCCCTTTGACAGTTTCATGGCCAAAGTGAGTCTGAAAGTCTGCAGAAATGCAGTTAATCAGTTAATCCATTCAACAATATTGTTGGGCCTGCATGCCAGACGTAAACTGCTATCCATGCTGAGTGGGGGTTTACTTGTTCGCCTAGTGTTTGAGGCGAGAACTAGAATCCCTGGTACATGCCCTGTAAAGGCCAGGTTTTTTGTCTTATATAGATATTAAAAGGGCTGTACACTTCAGCTTTACAATCATTCATGCTTTTGTGTTACAGCCATTTAAGGGGCTGTATGCTTTTATCTTACAGCCCCAGAAAGGGCTGCAGGCCTTTGCTTTACAGCCATCTTTTGTACAGCCATTTAAAGGCCAAATCCTGTTAAACACCGCTGCATGCTTCTGCTGCACAGTTAAATGCAGCTGCATGCTGAGAAGGGTCCTATGCACATCCTTTAGAAGTGCCAAGCTGAATTAACCCTTTGTTGGACTAGTCACAGTTGGCCATTGATATTAATCAACATGTGCTCATACAACAAGTGCCACAACTTTTTCAATAATATAGTGGGAGATATATATGACCTAAATATATGGGTCATGTGATTTGAACATACAGGAAATGTTTAACAAAGTGCCTCCACTCTATAAACACTTCGCTGTAAATATGCATAGTCTATATGAGTATATATGATACACACAATTTATGAAAGCAACTATGATTACATGTCTAGTGTATACAGGTATATATGTCATAATAAAATCCACAACACTGAGTCTGAGCACTGGTGTACCCCAGGGCTGTGCTCAGTCCACTTCTCTACTCTTTTTATAGGTATGATTGCTGGCCTGTCCATCCAAGCAACAATTTTGTGAAATATGCTGACCCACACACACGGACCAGTACCTCCTCTTTGACTCCCACCACCCTCTGCAACACAAACTTGGAGTAATCAGGACCCGGGCAGAGAATGTTCCCTCTAAGCCTGAAGGGAAAAAGAAGGAACACACACATGTAAAGGAAGCACTTAAAACATGCAGTTATCCTAGATGGGCTTTCATCAAGTCAGCAAAGAGGCACAGAAAAGAAGATCAGACACCCACTAGGGAGGATAAGAAAGACAAACACAACAACATTGTCATCCCCTATGTAGCCGGTGTATCAGAAAAACTCAGGAGAATCTTCTCCAAGCACGACATCCCGGTGTACTTCAGAGCCAGCAACACACTCAGACAGAAACTGGTTCATCCCAAAGACAAAAATTCTAAACACAAACTTAACAATGTGGTGTATGCTGTACAGTGCAGCGAGGAATGCCCAGACCTCTACATCGGAGAGCCCAAACAGCCACTTCATAAGCGCATGGCACAACATAGAAGAGCCACCTCCACAGGACAAGACTCAGCAGTCCATCTGCATCTAAAGGACAAAGGTCACTCTTTCGAGGATCCCAATGTACATATTTTGGGAGGACAGATGGTTTGAAAAGAGGAGTAAAAGAAGCCATTTACGTTCACTGTGAGAGACCATCTTTGAACAAAAGCGGGGGTTTACGACACCAACTGTCTGCCATCTATAATCCAGGTGTGAGATCCCTTCCCAGATGCCATAACGCCCACTCACATCCTGGGCCATCTGACCTCAGGAAATCACACGATAGGGTGGGGCCAGGTTTCACAATGAGCTCACCCGAAACCTTGGCTGATTGTGACCTACACCCATTTTCACACCATGGCTCATGTGATTAGAGGATCTTTAGGGGGTCTTTAGTTCAGGACAAGAAAAATGTAAGAAAGATGACACTCTCTTCTCACTTTCTTTTTGCCTCTCTCTCCGAGTCAGAAGCAAGAAAACCACAAATACACGCTAAAAGTTCAAACCACATCCTAACCCTATTCTCTTCACAGAAAACAAATTTCTTTCCACTGATAAAAAAACAAACAAAAAAACCATCATTCACAGGTCCGCAGCTCAGACCGTAGTAAGTTTTTGGCTACGGGTTCCGTGTCGGGCTCGTAGCCAAAAACTGGGTCAACTTTGCTAGCGAGAGACAGAGAAAGGCTGCTCCAAAGCAACTTATTGTTTCGGAGGAAAACACGAACACAGTGTACAGTCAAGTGTTAATAGCTTACTTACAACGGGGCTCGTCAGGCACTCTTTTTGGCTGTAGTGGTTATTATTATATTTACATGCTTCCAGCTCCCGTTTCTGGTTGGTGACAACCAGTGTTGGTCAAGCTACTTGAAAAAAGTAATCGGTAACTAATTATTGATTATTTCCCCAAAAAATTAATCCTGTTACTTTACTGATTACTTATTTTCAAAAGTAATTAGTTACTTAGTCACTTTTTAAAAACATGATTTAAAACCTGAATAGGTAATAAAGCAATAGGTCTTTCAGCCCAATTCTACTTTTTCTGCATAATCCATCATATAAAATGTAACCAAATGAAAAAGTCTGTTTTAAAAACTTTTTATTAGTTTTAATCTTTTAACCGTATGCATCAAGGAAAAATTAAATTATATGCAATATTCTCTGACCGGAAGAAATAAGTTTAACATTTAAACCTATTTCCTGAATATTCCAGCATATAAAATAAAATTGTTTTTTGTGTTTACACTCACACTTTCAAATAGATGCAAGTAGAACACAGCAGAAAACAAATAAAATCAAAGACTATGCAGTCCTGTTGCTTTTAAATCCATTTTCACCTGTTTAGCAGGAGTAGGGCAGGCAGAGGTTTGCCCGGTGCTGCAGCAGTCATGTCAGTGGAAGGATCCAGGAGTTTCTCTGTGAATTTCACATTCCCGTGGCAGCGTACTCGGTGCTTGCTCAAACGTTTAGGGGTTTTTTTCACTGTAAAAAGAAGTTTTCTTCCCACACAGAGTGTACAGCGGATGCTAATGTTTTTGTCACTTTTTACAGGATCAAAATCAAAGTAATGTCAGTACTTCCACGCTTTAAACACTGCATGGTCATACTCTCTCCCACGCTCTATATATTATCCACTGTTGAACTGCACACAGCTGTTGCCACGAACGTCGCATTCGGTTACGTCATTGTCATGAGACACTCTTGCAAACAAAATCACGGTTTAGTAACGTAGTAACACAGCGTGCTTACGGGAAAGTAATCCCTTACTTTACACATTACTTTTAAAAAAAAGTAATTGGATTACAGTAACGTGTTACCGGTAACGCGTTACTGCCCATCTCTGGTGACAACTCGTACTTTTGGACTCTCCTTTTTCTCCCTCCCTCGCGCTCAGAGGGGGAGGGAGGGAGAAATAGGAGAGTCGTGCTGTCAGCAGAATGGCAGTCCATTCTGCTGGCATCACGGACTACACTGCCCATGAGTCTATATTCTTTAGGGCTATGCCATCATAGTAAATCATTTTTTGAATAATAATTTTAAAAAATATTTCTTCACGTCTTTATGCGGGCCACAAGTAAAGGTGACATGGGCCGTGAGAATGAGACACAGGCATTAGAGCCTCTTAATGCAGCCGTGCATGCTCTGAGCAGAGGGGGAATGGGTGCCTCAGGAGGTAGTAGCAAAGGGAGTCGACCGGCCACTGGATCTCCAAACATTTCTTCTCGACAGTGCTATACCGGCACTCCTGATCCGTCAGCTTCCGGCTGATGTACAGAAGTGAGCGGTCGGCTCCCCCTACCTGCTGGGACAAAACGGCCCCCAGGCCTCTTTGAGTCATCTGTCTTCAGACAAAAAGGGAGGGAAAAGTTAGGCGTGAACGGCAGCAGCTCCCCACAGAGAGCCTGTTTTAGCTGCACAAGCACCACCTGGCACTGCTCCGTCACTGGTCTAGATCGGGGGCACCTTTCCGGGTGAGATCGGTCAAGGGGCTAGCCCCAGGAACCGCCTCACCTCCATTTTGGACTTGGGGCGCAGGCAGGATGCAATCGCTGCTGTTTTCTCCACCTGTGGATGCACCTGCCCACCCTCCAAGTGGTACTCCAGATACTGTACCTCCCTCCATCTAACCGCACACTTATTTAGGTAGGCTGTGAGCCCCACCCTCCTCAGGGAATCCAGGATCGCGGCCACCCGCTGCACATGCTCCTCCTAGCTGTCACTATGGCAGATCACATTATCTAGGTAGGCAACAGCATATGCAGCGTGCGGCAGCAGCACCTGGTCGATAAGACGCTGAAAGGTGGCCGGGGCTCTAAACATGCCAAACGGAAATATGACAAATTGGTACAAACCATACAGAGTGGAGAAGGCCATTTTTCCCGGGACTTTGCAGACAAGGGAATCTGCCAGTAGCCTTTGGTTAAATGCAGTGCCGTGAAAAAGCGAGCAGTGCCCAACTGGTCTAGGTGCTCATCAACCTGGGTCATTGGGTACCCATCAAACTGTGACACCTCATTCACCTTGTGATAGTCAACACAGAACCGCATAGAACCATCTTTCTTCACCACAAAAACTATGGGACTACACCAGGCGCTGTGCAACTCTTCTATTACTCCCATTTTCAGCATGTCGGCCATGTCCTTCTGAAGAATTTGTCTTTTATGTTCAGGAAGCCTTTAGGGCCATGAACGCAACATCATGCCAGGATGCATTTCAATACGATGCTCAATGAAAGACGTTTGGCTGGGCAGGGGGGAGAACGCGCCTGCAAAGCTCTGTTGTAAAGCAGCAACATCCGCTCTCTGCACTTGTGTGGGATGTAAGATGGTTATCACAATGGAGGGAGGTGGGAATGATGGACTCTGGCAACTCCCACCCAAACTCATGTCTCTCCTTGACCAGGCTCAAACCTGAGTTTAGCCCCTCTGTTGAACAGGCTCTGTTGACGCTGCTGAGCCTGGAGCAAATTATCCCATGAAAGTCTCCCCAACCCGTGCAGTTTTGCTCTCAGGTCCAGCACGTACTGAATCTCATTTTTTTCGCAGGACTCGACCCTTCCCCCCATTTTTTTTAATCAGGCTTTCTGCTGTACAAAGTGAGAAAATCCCGTGGAGACGTGGGGCACCTTCCCATTTCCCCATGCACACATCTTACCTCCACCCACTCAAACAACGCCCCGGGCGGAACAAAGCTTTGGTGGACCAGGCTCGGTGTGCAGCCCATGTCCACCAAGGCGTGGCGTATACCCCCTTGACACCTTACCGAAATGTGGTACGTCCCTCCCGGACCGGGGGTGGGTGCTGGAGCCCCAGCCATGTCTTCTGGGCCCCTGGCCTGAAGCAGCGGTGCGAAGGGGTTTGTGGGACTCCAATGTCAGTACTCTTTACCCGTTGCCTACTGGTGGTGGTCAGAGGGCCTGGTGGCGCCAGTTTCCAGCAGCCTCATCTCTGTCAGTGCGCCCCAGGATGGCTGTGGCTACAATGTAGCTTGCCATCACCAGTGTGTGAATGTGTGTGTGAATGGGTGGATGACTAGATATGTAAAGCGCTTTGGGGTCCTTAGGGACTAGTAAAGCGCTATATAAATACAGACCATTTACCATTTATGGGGCCCCTGCCTCTTTTCTGAGCTGCCGGTGCCTGTAACTGGTCTTCCATGGGCTGGACGCTCCACCGTACAGCCTCTGGTCCGACGGCCAGGTGATCCTCCGCCAACGTCATGGCTGCGGTGAGGTTGGCAGGCCAATGGTAGCGGACCCAGCGGGCAGTGGCCTCGGGCAGCCCCTTCACAAACTGCTCGAGGAACACAAGGTTCAGCATACGCGCCTCCTACAGTGACGGCTCCCGGAGGTAGCCAGCTGCCTTCCAGCTGCCTGGCCCACGCAAACAGCCATTCTCTCCCTGCCATCTCACTGACATCCTCCGGGGAGAGGCGCATGCGATCCACAACACCACCCAGCAGATGACCTCGAACACCCCCCGAGACGCTGGTGACAGGCTCAAAACCCCTGTCAGTGGCAAAAGCTGTGTCGCCCTCTCCTCCTCCGGCCAGCGACATGCCAGCACCGTGACCTGAAAACCTGTGAATCCTCTCCCTCCACCATCCAGTTGAGCATCACTGACAGCAGGGCAGGACGTGCTGGGGCTGCTTGGTGGTGCTTGTTCCCACAGAACAGCCAGCTGCTCGTCTTGGGCCGCCGCCTGCCATGCGGACATCGCCGCCAGTGCTGCATCATTTGGCCCAGCATCAGAAGCAGCTGGGCAGGCTGCAGGGCTGGCTGCTGGGCCGGCAGCTGAGCCGGCAGCTGACCGGCCTCCTATCCTCTTCTTGTCCCTTCACTGGGGCCATCACATCCCAGCCCAGCTCGTGGAAACCCTACTGACAAATGCAGGCAGAGGTATACCTCTGCCCTGCTGCCAATCACACGCTTTGTCTCCTACTGTTGCCGTTCTTTGCTGTCAGGACTGGGTCGCCACGTCACATTGGCCGATTTGCTGGCTCTGGCAGTACCAAAAGGAAGAGAGCATATTTCTCCAATATTGGTTCTTTTCATTGCCTCCCTGTTAAATCCAGAATATAATTTAAAATTCCTCTCCTCACACACACGGTCTTATGTTAAAGACCTCCAACCTAACAGAGCACTTTGCTCTTAGCCTGTCTGTTTTGCCTGCCTATTAAACTAAAATATAATTTAAAAAAACATAAAGTGACATAAAGAACCTACCAGTCCGGGTGTGTTCAGTGTTCTGTCATTTCAATGTCTGTAAGATAATTCAAGCTTTACCTTTGTCCTATATAACACTTCTTTACATCTAGTGTGACTTATGAAAGAGAGTTCAAAGAAAAGAACAGAAGAAGCTACGAACTGTGGGTTTTTTTTCTGACAACAGTAACTTAGTGATATGATTGGTCACATATTTTGAGACTTCATATGAAGAACTGTGAAACACCACAACAGCCACTATGAGTATGTGATTTTTTTCAATTCCCTTTGTACTCTTTATCAAGTTACTTCACACGTCAGCCACCAACGGCACCTTGTAGACTTGTTAAACCGAAACTCTTTATTTGTTAAAATTGTTTCATGGTTACTATGACTGTGAAAGCAGCTAAGTGAAAGTATTATGATTTCAAAACTAGTTCTTAAACAGTTTAAACATCTCATCTCTTTGTTTTTGTTTTGTTTTGTTTTTAACTTTTGAAACTTAAATATAAGTTCTGACATGAAGATTGTGATCTCTTACCTCTGTATAGTATAGGGTTTATTACTCATTGCTACTGAAAGTTTCTGTTACCTAGCAACCGCGCCATAAGCAGCTACAGCTGTGGTGGACAGCTCATGTTTGACATGTTCGATGGAAATAGAGCTTTATTTTATATCATTTGTTTGACTTTAAACAGAGAAAATTGTATTGTTTGATGCATCTGGGAGAACACCACAACCATGCACCGAGTCCCTTTAGCCAACAATTATGTTTAGCTAGTAAACTAGTTTGTTAGTGTAGCTCTTGAAACGAGTCTCATTTCATTGTGATGTTACAAATGTAATAGGATTTACATTATTGAGATTTTACTATACAAAAAATTTTGAAACAAAAAATGTAGTTGTCTCAAATATTGTATTTCAGTTAAAATTCAAGGTATACATTTCTGTTTTGTATCATTTATACTTGTGTGACTGTCTGACAGAGAAATATTCAAACACACTGTCTGAAAGCTTTAGTTATATTTAAGGACAATATCCCATATACCTAAAATAAACTAAAAAGATTTGATCCTTGTATGTTTCACATAAAACTGAAGACAAACTGATGAAGTAAATATTCTTTTATTGGATGAGAAAACTGCAGTACAATTTAAGTAAGATGTTGAAGATATCGGAGCACCAAACAGACTGATGTTTGGGTAAGAGGCTCAAACGGGACAGATGTGCTACAGAAACATGACATCCTTATACTGACAAACTTTATTAATTTACAACCTTTCACAGGTCTTTGAACTTTTTATTTAAATAAACTTCATACTTTTCCCACTGAAACCAGCACAATCCCACTTTGATGAAAACAACAGTTTAACTAAATATATTCTGGATAAATCAAAGAATTATCAAACTTGTCCGTGGTTCACTTTATTTTTCTTTCTTTCTCTGTCAAATCCTGTCGTGCAGCATAAATATCAGTGAGTGGTTCCCTGTATGCAGCTGTTATAGTTTGGGTTGGAGATACTTCTGCAAATACAGGAAGCAAATTTTTAGAAACTGTTTTAAATGTTTTCACCAGTTCCTCAACTACAGAGAACAGCTGTCTATTCTCCCCTTGTTCTCCTCTGCATCTCTTAGCAGCTGCTGGCTCCCCTTTCTCCCCCTCTTCCTCACACACTGTTGAATCAGTCCTGGTGTATCCCCAGGGTCCCATCACCTCTCACCTTCTCAGTCTCTCCTGAGTATGGACATTTGCAAAAGGAAATCAACCATGGCAGTTAAGAACAAAAGCAGAAGAAGCTTATCAAATATCGATTAACTTGCAGAATGAAAACACAGTTTTCTAATAGAATCACATGGGCACACTTTATGTATTCTAATCAGAGAAAAAAAAACTAAGGGGAAACGGGGCATACGATCCTGCAGAAATGTTGGAGGACTTCTCCATTTACTGTCTGTCTCAATATTAGTGGTTTATACAGGATGAGAGCTCTTTTAACTACAAACTTCAGCACAGCATGGTTGAGTCCGTGTTCTCACCACAGTTCACGGGCCAGACGTTTGGTGAACATCTGCTCGGTTTATGCTAAAACATTTAAGTATGCTTGGCTTCACACTGACAAAGAGACCCAGCTTTGGCAGAAAACTGAACTAACTAACTAAGACTAACTAACTAAGAGCTCATATGACCCAAAATTGCACTTCTTTATCTCATATTCATTGGGGTTAAATGTGTATTTAAACATCTTTACACCAAAAGAAAGGGCACTTTCACTGGTTTAGCCTACTAGATCAAAGTGAACTGTGCATGGCCCTAAATTGAGTTTGACATCGCTGAAGTAGGTTATACCATGGCTGGGAACTACAACTGCACCTGATACTACATAAAAAAAACTAGCAAAGTATTGTGAGAGTTAGTGTCTCACTAAACATGGAAGACGTTGTTAACAACTACTGCTGTGCTGCTGAATGTTTGCTAAGTATTCAAAACAAACTTAATACAACTCGTCCCCAAAAATGCAATTTTACTCAGTACTGCTGTTCCCAGACACGGAAAGCGTGAATGAACAGACGTGTCCAACTGATTGAAAAGTGACAGGATATGATGTATGTATGCTGATGAAGTTAGAAAGGGTTTAGAACTTGTGATTGATCATTTTTAGTGATTAAATTAACTGAAGGCGTTTTTAGGAAAACCTGATTATAATAAATTACAATAAAAGTAATTTAAACATTAAGTAATAAATGCACAAACAAGCTTTTCAATATAACTCTGAGGCAGGATCTTTCTATTTTTACTATACAAATGTAAGAATAACAGTTTGGGGATGTACAAAGGAAGAAAATGAAACATTATTTAGTGTCAGATCCATGATGCATACACATATTAATGAAGGAACTGTTAATGTCAGTAAACCATATTGTGACATTCGGGCATTAATCTGACAGACTTTTTAGATCTTTCTGAGTTTTATCAATTACATTCATTTTGATGACATTTCAGTATGTTGGTAACAGATCTGTGTCATGGTTCTCGGTCATTTAACCCAGTGTTTTGAGCTTCTTGTGTTTTGGTGTCTATTATGTATCATGGTGTAGTTTAGGTTCATTTAGTAGTCTTGAGTTTATTCTATGTTTCAAATTCTTGTATTCGCTGTTTTGTTCCTTGGCCATTAGGCTCCCCTTGTGTCTCTGTCATGTGTCGCTCTCTGTGTTTTCATGTTTTTGTGCAGGTGTGTCTTGTTTCCCTTTTCTGTGTCCTCGGCCCCTCTCTTAAGTTAAAAAAAAAATGTTTTGAGGTCTTTTCGGTGTTTTCAAAACTGTGTTGCAGTGAGTTTTTCAGATACACATCAAACACACACACAGAACAACAAAATATGTAAAATTACATACACTTCTCGCTCATTTTTTGAGAATTTCACCACTTTTAGTTTTTATGGAAACTAGCTTGTGTTATTCATGACATGACATCATTTAAAATAACTTTCTAAAGCCAGTAAATAGCTGCCACTTAAGTATAAATCTAAATCATACAAATCATTTTGTATAATAAAAAAAAAAAAAAAAAGCAAAATCAGTTGCGCTGCTTTTTCATAATAAATGGGTAGGGGTGCAGTAAAAGTCACCAAGGCTCTGCACAGCTCCAAACTTCCTCTGCCAATGACATAAGTTTAAAAAAATGTGCGTTGGAGCTTCACGGTATGGATTTCTATAGCCAAGCAACTCAATATGTATGTGGCCAAGAACTTTAGTGCATGTAGGGAATCTTAGCACAGTTTACTTGTGTCAGTTAGTTCAGCTAGTGGGATGGCAGAGAGGGCAGCCCTTACATTATAGAAATAGTCACGTTATTTTTTTTGCCTATGAGTTTCTAATCAAGCATAAATATTGACAGAAAATATATTAAGGGTCATGCATTCATGATTCACATACTGTGAAAACTGAATAGATGGTTACGCAGTTTCCGTAGTGTAGTGGTTATCACGTTCGCCTAACACGCGAAAGGTCCCCGGTTCGAAACCGGGCGGAAACATGATTTTTTTTTTTTTTTTTTTTACTTCAAGATGGCAGCGCGAGCAGACGCAGCGGCCCGGCGCTCTCCGCAACTGAGCAGCTTTCTTTTTCTGTGTTATTGTGTAAATACTTACGCTGTTGTGTACTTCACACACATGGAGAAATGCCAAAGTGCCTTTCATTGTTTTTGTAACAATGACAATAAAGAGCTATTCTGTTCTATGTGATGTTACATTTTCCTGAGAACTGACTGACTGTGATGACTCCTCCATGTGCTACATGCTATGTTGTCCTGCTAGTTGAGCCTGCTGTCTGTTCTCAGCCCTCCTCCTGTTTCACTGGCATATATCCATCACCAGAGGGCTCCACCGACCTGCCTGTTGACATCAGAGCAAACCCCTGTGTCATGTGACCTGGCTGGAGCTGCAAAGCTGGACTCAGTCGTGGCCCAGGCAAGTTCAGAGGCAGTTGTGGAAAAGAGAGCAGGGAGCATGGTAAAGCACTGGAAGGATGAGGTGGAAACAGGAAGCGTGTAGATTCAGTGGACTTATCAGCATCCTCCATGCCCTCATCCTGACTCAGCTGCTCCTCTCCCCCACTGCTAACACCTGAATCCAAGCTGGGAAGCTCCGGGCTGTCAGCCTGCTGTTTCTCCACTCGCTCATAATCAGAACAAACCTGGATAGACTTGCCAAACACACCTCCGCTGCTTCCAAACAGCCTCTGAAAATCTGCCTTTTGTTCATTCCCTCCCTCCTTCTCTTCCTCAGCCTCAGGTTCTTCATCATGGCTATCAGTCATATTGATGCTATCTGCCTCCATGCTCTCTTCACTGACCTCTGCACAACTGCACATGCCTGAATCTAGACTCTGGAGCCTAAATCGATCATTGTCGAGCCTCTCAGTTTTCTCGTAGTCTGAAATCACCTGCACTGGCTCACTGTTACTGCTGCCTTTGAGCAGCAGCATTAACGTCTCCTTTTCTTTCTCTCTCGCTTCAGTGCTGTCTTTACTTTATTTAGTTTACATATTCACCCTTCATTTAATTACTATTATTATTCATGTCTGCATTCAAATCTTTTGCATAAGATTGCCCCATTCCTTTACTGCAGCATCATTCAGTTACTGTTTGTTTGGAGGTCTTTCTTCTGTTTTGTCTTCACTTAATAAGAAGCATGCGTTGTGTGACTATAAAAATGTATTCTTTTATTCTTTTGATTCTTTTATTATCAACGTACTATGGTGGAGAACAAACCCTCCTCGCAAAAAAAATAAAATAAAAAAAATCATGTCACAGTTAAAAAACTTGGTAGAACTTTATAATAATATTACACTTTTAAGCATTATTGAGGTAATAAGTGTTGATGGGATTTATTATCTTTAAGGCTAGCACTTGATGATTATCAACACACATTTGTTTATCCTTTACTGCACACAATGTATTGAAGAATAGTCTGGATTCACTCTGATGCTGGCAGACAAACAGGGGGAAGATCCTTCACAGGAATGTGGATGGAGGTCGTGATAGCTACAAGACAACCCCCCTTCTTGAACTCTATAGGCCAGGCTGGAGAACGACAGGTGGTTGCCATGGTAATGGGAGTGTTGCCTGCGAAAGGGCCATCTCCATATAAGGCTGATATCCAGAGAGGTGCAGAAGAAGAAACGTGCACCAATATCAGACCGAAGGCCACCCTCAACTGATTCCACCAATCATGTTAGCATTCTGTTTCTGTGACCCACCATAAAAGTCTATACTATTTGGGTGTGCTGCTCTTTGTTCGTTTGGCTCTCCTGAGCGAGCAAAGAGACTCGGCAGCCGTTTTTTAACTTGAGCCTTCAAATGCTTAATACATTTAAGACAACGTGCTTTGAGCATGTTTGTCTTCTCTCTCTCAAAAATGAACCTAACAGTGTGTACTCCATGTTTTATATATAATTGCTCCTCCTCAGTATGTCATTTTTAAATACACATATATTTATACATCTGTTACTACTACACCATGTACAGCTATCACTGATAGTAACTCACTGTTAGTATGAATTAAACACTTGCTAATACCTTACTAAAACATTAATAACTCTTAACATTGTGACATTATTATTAAGTGCTACCAAAAACCTAAGTTTTATATACATCTGTGATTTTAAATATCTGGGTACAGGTTGCAATGTGTGCTGTGAAAGTTTATAGCAATTACACATGGTAAGTTTTTTTCTTTCTTCATGCTGGTAACTCCCATGATGCAGTTGGGCTCCAGTCACTCCAGGCTCCCTTGCGGTGCTGAAAAATAGACCGCACACGAACGCGTGCCTCATACCTCTCGCCTTGGATCAGCAAATGTGGCTTCAGCTCTGCCTTACACTCCTGCCCACATTGAATGCTACGTGTTTTGCGCACAGTGGGATCCTGACACACAGAAAGCAGTGCGGGGTTGAGAATGAATCTTGCTTGGATTCACACAGCCACAGGGTTGTCATTTAAACGTGCGCTTTTAAGATCACTTTACACTTAAACTTGTTCACATTGTGTCACAAAATCTAAACTTACACTCCATGACTGATCCTGCTTCTTCCACTGCACTTTACTTCTGTATGAACTGATCCTTTCATGTTTGTGGACTTGGGACAACCAGGAAACAGACGTGAAGTTGACTTTTGGCTCTGCAGGAGGATTCACCTTTACTGCAAGATCACACACACAGTTGTTTTAGGTCACCATGAATAGCTCGCACTGGAAATCACAAAGAGCCAGTATGTATACTGTAGATTACACTCACTGTGACAGGATGGCATGAAGGAAGTGATTAAATTCTGCTTCATTTGGTTGCAGCTCAGATTAAGGGACAACTCATGGAAAGACAGAAACTGGAAAAAAAAATGTTTAAATCAAATTTGAAGTTTGCCAAAGTCAAAGATTGGAGTCACAAATAGCCAATCAGACAACAGAGTTGGTATAAACAGAGAGCAGCTATAAAGAGAGAAGAGATTAAGCTTCTTTTAGACAGATAACGAGTACATGTATCATCACTCAGTACAAGACTAAAGCGGTGCAGTTTGAACTGTTCAACAGGCAAAAGTCTAGTAAAATAGAAATTAAAATATCCGAAGCGGAAAATGAGAAATAATAGATTCACTTAAAAGGATTTTTCTGTACTTTCAGATTTCATTGCAATTTCACTTTCATGCCATTAAAAAGAAGCCGGACAAAAGCTATAATTACCTTAAACTTCACTTCAAATACAGAAAATGGAAAAGTCAAAGAGAATGATTCTGGCAAAAAACAATTTTTAAAGATCCCTGCTCACTGACCCCTCTCTCTTTCGTTAACTGTGGTATGTGCTTGATAAATTTGGCTAACCAGTTTTTAAAATTAATCCAACATCGATCACTACTTAGACTACAAACTGACATATAGGACATATGATTGTATATCTGGGGCTTGACAACAATTAGATTTTTCCACACACTCACAGTGTATTCAATTTCAAAGATCAGGGAGCACTTCTTTACTGCTGGTCTGGAGACATCAAAAGGCTTTAGGTGACAGGAAGCGCTGTAAGAACTGAAAAAAAAACCCCAGTATTAATCTCTTTTTGGTGCACATGATGACAGGTGTGATTTATGTATTGTGAGTATTTATGTGTTGAGGATTTCTCTTTGTGACCGAGGTCCTTACAGGCGTCGAGATTTATAGTGAGCATGTATGGTGCATTCAGTGTCATCAGACACGTATTTGCTGTTCCACAAACATGTGATGTTTCTATTGTAGTCAGTGTAGCAAGTGAGATCTGTGAGAAATAAAACAGGAGAGATTAAATGAAAATGAGTAAATATGTCAAACAACAGATCTTAAAGTTTGTTAAACATGAATAAAGAGGAATAAAGACTAACTCTCTGGAAGCCTGGGACACTCCTCACTTTTGCAGACCAGTAGCAGTAGCAGCAGAATAAACAGTGAAAGTGTTTTCTTGTTTCTCTCCATTCTTCAGGTAGTCCGTTTTCTTACTTAGAGACCGCTGGGATGGTTTGTTTCCAAAGTTTAGTCACTCAAAGAGTTGAAGGATTGTACTCACTTCAGTACTGAGTGCTTCTTGGTTCTCCTGCACAGATTCATGTATACATGAATAAAGTAAAAAATCATGGGGCTGATAAGATACAGATGATTCTAATTCCTCACTCTTTTTTGTTCATGCAGTCACACACAAACACATATAAAAATACATTAATACGAATACAACAAGAATAAGTTCTATAAACAGGTGATAAAACAGAAAATCCTGCCTCATTTTGTCCTCTGTGCTTCCACTTACACAAACTAAGAAAACAGTCAACGACTTCAGTCAGTGACTTACCTGCTGGTTGACCTGCGACTGATCTGCTGCTCTCAACTGCTGATTTGATTCCACCTGATATACTGTCAAAGAGCATCATGTGAAGTCGTTGCGTATCACCTGAACCACCCGAAGACCTCCCAAAAACAAACAACAACAAAAAAGGCAAAGTCATTTCCTCCAGGATGTACCATTTTTGAGCGTGCACAGCAACACACACAAAGACACAGCGTGTTATCTATATTAATGCATTAGCAGTAGCTGCATTTGCATGTGAACCACACTGACATTTAAACTGTATTAAAAACAGGATGAAAAATTAAACGTTTGTTCAGATTTAGTGTTTTGCATCCATGTGCAAGCTAACCTAGAAAAGTTCAAGCAAGCTTTTCTTTTTATCGTGATCAGTACAAACATGTTAAGTCTAAATGGACCATGCTGAAGTTTTAGGTTCTCTATGTGTTTAGATTCTCATTCGCATTATATAATCACATGTGGTATTCGGACTTTATCTCAAACATAGGGCCAGAGTCTGGAAATGATCTTTGGCTAAAATCTATTTCACAATTTAAAACAGTTGATTTTAACAATAACTTGTTCTACCAGATCTATAAATGCCGAACTGCAGTAACAATAATCTGTAGCAGATGGCTAAAACATGTCAAAGAAGTTATAATTTGGGTGTTGTGATTTATATATAGCCAGTCATATTCAGATTCACGTTAAGTGGCTTAAATTAAACTTTCTCTTAGACTTTTTCAGGTAACACTGGTAATACTTTTCTGCATCAGCTATTATGACTGCTGGAGTTCCACGGGGTTCTACCTTGTCTTTTTTTTCTTTGTACATGCCCCCTCTAGGTCAAATTATTTGCCAACATATCATCCTTTTTAATTGCAATGCATTAGGTTTACACTTTAAATTTTCAAATCCCCATTTCATATGGATTCATGTCGAAAAATTGATGGCCTGCATTTTACTATAGTTAAAGGAGGCTAAAACAGAGCTCTATTAATTATTAACTGAGAAGCTGAAGAATTACCTGGGAGTTTTATAACTCCTTAAAACACAGGCTAGGAACCTTGGGATAATCTCTGACACAGATCTGAAATTTTACAGACTAATAAGTGCAGCAGTCAACAGCACTTTGTTTTTGCTTAAACAAAGTGCTGTTTAAGAATTATTAAAAACACTGCATTACTACGATGTCAGAGCCCAGCCATATTTATCTAGATATAGGACAGATGAAACTGTTCACTTAGTCAAATATAAGTATATCTTAAAGACATAAAGGTCTGGATGAGTCAGGCAAACTGACAAACTTGACAATTTGTACAAAATACAGACTTTCTAAGTGGAGTATAATTACTTTGAATAATGACTTTTCTTCTTTTTTTGCCCCTCTGATATCGATGTTTTAGCCCCTCTCACCATTTTCACAGAGGCGTGAGGCACCTTCCATCTTCTGACTTTTGGACTTCCCCTAACTCAGTACACGGGCAAAAAAAACCAAAAAAAAACAAAAAACAAAAAAAACACCTCTTCTCTTTCTTTCTTTGCAAAAAAATGACTACAATCTGCAAAAATACACACAAAATGTCAAACCACATCCGAACTCAAAAATGAGTGTGTTTCTATTAAGAAAAACAGCCATTTGGTATTCAGAATAATCGGTCCTTTTCACCTTTCATCTTTTTTTCTTCACATTAGTATTTGAGGAGGATCTGAGGCTACATCTTCTAACAGGTGGTAAAGAAGCTCGTCTCAGCCCTGTTAACATTTTATACTAAACATACCGAACTGAACATTAATGCTAATAATTCTTAATAACCACATTGATTGCTGACTGAAACCCATATTTGATAACTGTTTACTGGAACTCTTCATATGAAAGATCCTAATGCAAATGGAGGAGCCCAACATTAAGATGACCAAGCAAAATTAAACTACCACATAGATATATTTACTGATTTTGTCATGCTAATTACTTGGCATGAAAGACCACTGACAACTAAATTACTGGAGGAGGAGTGGCCTTGTATGTGGACAAATCCTTGAAATTTAATGTGGTGGATAAGATGACGATGGTGATTGATAATGTACTGGAAACCATTACAGTTGAAATTTGTAAAGAAAAGTAAAAATGTAATAATTAGCTGTATATACAGAGCTCCAGGTAGTAGTATTGAGACATTTAAAGACTGGATAGAAGAAACATTTATTGAAATAGGTCACAAAAAAAGTTCTCATTTGTAGAGATCTCAATATTGCTTTGCTAAACCCAAATAAACATAAAACCACTGACAAATTTATAAACGCAATGTACTTTATAAACCTATTCTCTAAAATTACTAGACCCACCAGGATCACATCACATTGTGCAACTCTCATAGACATTTTTACAAATGAAGTTGAAAATAAGTGGACTCCTGATTAACGACATAAGTGACCATCTTCCAATTTTTTTTTACAATATATGTGTCATGAATCGCAGTGCGGCAGGCAGGAGTTGGACCCAAAATGCAGGACTCACAGACTCGAGGGAATGAACTCAAAACACAGCTTTATTTGCTGGCAGGGAAAAAACATACAAACTAATCTAAACTGGGAACTTAGAAAACTCACAGAGAGACACACAGGGAGATCCACACAGCATGAGGGACGACGCGACACTGACTCAGAGAAACACAGGGTTTAAATACACTGGGAAGTAACGAGGGGAATGAGACACAGAAGGAGGGCACAGCTGGGAGAAATCAGGACTGACGAGACAAGCAAAGCAGGACGCATTCACATGAGACACGGACCATCAAAGTAAAACAGGAAGTATCACACAGAGATGCGAACTTGACACAGTGGAGACAGCAACTAAGAAATACAGAGACATAAACCATAAGGCAGAGGTCTAAGAACCAAAATACACAGGGAAATACTCAGCTGGGAACACAAGAGACTAGACTAGAGAGAGTAACAAAAAACCAACCATGAGAACATAATGCACAATGCAGAGCGACAGAAAACAAGAAACTCAAACATGCAAAGACACACAATTACACAGAACAGAGGGGACACAGAGAGACATGAAGGGCAAGGGATCAAAACTAGAAGCCATAAAATAGATCACACACAAGTACAATAATACAAAAATCACAAAGAACTAAAAACGCTGGGTCAGGAGACCCAGGACCGTGACAATATGATAGGAATTACAAGATCAATAAAATGGACAACTTAAAAAAAATGTACATGCGAGTAAGAACAGAAGAAAGAATGAATGCATTTAAAAAAGATTTATTGAAACAGAACTGGGGTGGAGTATATCAGGAACATGACGTTAATAGTGCGTATAATGAATTCCTTAGAATATTTACATTAGTGTACAATACCAGCTGTCCAATAAAGCAATATAGTAGGAAACAGAAATATATGAACTGTCCATGGATAACAAAAGGTCTGCAAAATGCATGTATAAAGAAAAATGCTCTATACAGAGAGTTCTTAAGAAAGAGAACTAAAAATGCAGAAATCAGATACAAAAGATATAAAAATAGATTAACTAATATACTTAGATATAGATAAAGGATATGAAGCAATTAGATATAACTAGAAATAATATTAAAAGATTATGGGAAATACTGAACAGTGTTATAAAACGTGGGGCTGGACAAAAGAACTATCCCAAGTATTTCATTTGTAATGACCATGAAGAATACAATATGGATGTTGTGGCAAATAGTCTCAATGAATTCTTTGTAACTGCTGGACCAAATTTAGCAAGAACAATCACTGATCCTGGGGAAGCACAGAAAAACCGGATACACTGATAGACAGTCTCTTTACTACCTCAATTCTCAAAAATTCTTGAAAAACTGTTTAACAACCAACTGGAAAAATTTATAGATAAACATAAACTACTCACCGAGAGTCAGTACGGATTCAGATCAACATCACTGGCACTATTAGATTCAATAGAATACATCACAAAGTCCACAGACAAAAAGCAATATGTGGCTGGGTTATTCATAGACTTGACAAAGGCATTTGACACTATAGGTCATGATATATTTTAATAAGAAAACTGGAACGTTATGGTGTCAGAGGGGTAGTTTTAGATTGGGTCCGGAGTTTTTAATAGACAGGAAGCAGTTTGTGAAATTAAATGGTGGTTGCTCCTTATGTATGGACATTGCTTGTGGGTGGTGTACCCCAAGGATCAGTTTTGGGTCCAAAATTCTTCAACTTATACATTAACAACATCTGTCCAATGTGTCCAAAGTATTCAAAATGGTTCTCTTTGCTGACGATACAAACTTTTTTTTGCTCTGGTGATGATCTGCAGAATTTATTGGAGGATATGACTAATGAAATAAGTAAAGTGAAGTTCTGGCTTGATAAAAATAAATTATCATTAAATTTGAATAAATCTAAACTTATGTTATTTGGAAATAGTAGTTTAAATACAAATGCAAAGATTCAAATAAATGGTGTTGATATTGAAAGAGTCAGTGAAAATAAATTTGTGGGGGTAATAATAGATGAAAAACTTAACTGGAGAGCTCACGTAAGATATATTCATTCCAAAGTATCACGAAGCATTGCAGTACTAAACAAGACAAAGCAGGTATTCGACAGAACATCACTTCACGTTCTATACTGTTCACTGGTTTCACCATACTTAAGCTATTGTGCAGAGGTCTGGGGCAACAACTTTAAAATGACATTACATTCACTTTTTACTCTTAAAAAAAAAGAAGAAAAAAAAAGCAGTTCGAATCATCCACAATGCAGGTTATAGGGAACCCACAAACTCACTATTTTTGCAGTCTGAACCAGGTAATATTCAGAAAATGTTTTTTGTTTTTCTGTAAAGAAGGAAGTTATAATTTAAGGGTTTTTTGTAACTTTAAAACAGGGAAGGTACGTACCACAAGAAAAAGCTCTTGTGTTTCTGTGCATGGAGTGAAACTGTGGAACAGTTTGAATATGGAATTAAAGCAACGTCCAAACATAAAACAGTTCAGGAAGAGTTATAAAAATATGATCTTCTCAAACTATAAAAAAAGGTTAAATACTGAAATTAAGTGAATGTCTCTATTTAAATAATGATGTGATATTATAGTATATAGTATATATCAGAAATCTGTTCACTATTTTTATTACAGATTATATCAGTAAGGAAGCTGACTAAATATTAACTGATAACTTATGGCAAAGGGGTGGGATTAAATAAGTGTGTACTTCTTCCCTTTCAACGTGTAAATGAATCTGAACAGTAGCAATATTGAAATGTATTGACTTTTGTATAGTATTTTTCCCCCCTCTTATTTTCTTTCCTAAATGTACCTGTATATTGTTTACATGTTTGAAATAAATTAACAATAACAATACTTTATGATAGAATTACATGGTGAAAAACAGAAGAAGAAAAACAATTCACATAATGGTAAATGGACTGATTCTTATATAGCGCTATTCTACTCTCCCAGAGTACTCAAAGCGCTCTATACAACATGCCTCATTCACACCCACTCATGCAAGTACTTCTAAACACAAGTGCAAACTTAATCTACATTCACACTCCAATGAACGCATCGGAATTTGCCCTCCAAAATGCCTTCTGATGCATTCATCGGAGGGCAATTTCAATTCAATTCAATTCAATTCAATAAAACTTTATTGATCCTGAAGGTTGACCCCGAAGGAAATTGGGTTAAGGCTGCCGACCTTTGCCAGCGCCGACTTACCCTTCTGACCATACATACATTACACAAACATCACATGGGGAAGACAGGTCAGAGAGGTATAACAATGGAAGATGCACCACATGAGGAAAGATAAGGAGAAAAAAAAATAACTCCCCCCCAGACTGAGCTCCAACAGGGAGATCAGTTTGAGAACAGAAAAAAACACCTCTGCACATAGCACATGAAAAAAACTCTAAATACACCAAAGAAACACATGACAAGCAACAGGGGTGGGTAAAGGGTGAGAGACAGCCGATTTAGACAGTACATCCGGGCCTGCAGCCTGTGCGCTGGTCTCCTTGATCCACCGTCAGCATTGGAAGGGAATAAGCGTCGAAGGCATTTGGAAAGGGAGGGGGGATGAGTGTGTGCATATCAGTGTATATGTATGTGTGTGCGTGTCCAGAGTTCAGCTGAGACAGTGTCCTTCGCCCTGCTAGGCTAAGTAAACAGTCTTCCAGCCAACCCAGGTGGCCTTGCATGGAATGGGAATGAACAGTCTAAACACCGTCGTTACCAGGGTGTTTTTTGTTCGGCTCCAGCCTTGCAACCGCAGCTGGCGCCGAGAGGGTATCCGCATGAAGTGATGGTGCTTTTTACTTTAGTGCGAACAACTCATATGAATTTCAAAGCTGTTCTAACAGTCCAACACTGGTCTCTCACTCTCCCGTTGGAGAGCCGCGAGCTTTCTACACAGCAAAATCGCCAGTGTAAAATTGACACTGTGTCAGGGTCCTGGGACTGGGCGACCCAGGATCCCTGGGCAGTCATGGACCTGTGTATTATTATGTATTTTTGGTGTCGTTTCCCCTTCTCTGTGCGTGTACATATGTGTGTTTCTCTGTGCTGTGTTAGTCTGTCCCACTCATATGTTTAGGCGAGGTATGGGTGTGTATGTCTGCGGGTGTGCCTGGAGGATGGAGCTCGGCCACCTGCAGGCCTGAGGGGTGTGGCCCTGCGGAGGGACTGGCCACACCCGAAGCCACACACCTGCCGCTGATCAGGGCTCGTCGGGGGAGCTACTTAGGAGAGTCTTGGAGCTCCCACCGACGCGGGATCATTGAGTTATCTTACCAAGTCAGTGTGTGTTAGCGTAGGTCTGTGCTGTGCGTATATGCCCGCCGAGGGTTAGTGTTGACGGCTGCGTCTCTGGTTTCCCTACAGGAGGAGGAGTGGTCCGGAGAGGCAGCACGCACGGGGGTGCGGAAACACAACAGCGGGGAGCACGAGCACAGATATCGGAGGGAAGCACGCACACGGGGTTCGAGGGAGCAACGGGGAGTTATTGTATTTACAGCCTTTTCACTGTAAATAAAGAGCACTGTTTGCATCGCAGAGTCTGCGTTTTGGGTCCTCCTTTCCCCACATCCCCACGGTCTGCCAGCCAGACCGTGCACACTGTGAGTGTTAAATATTAACACTAGAAAAGTGTCTATATGTGTCCACTCTTTTGAGTGTTAAATTAACACTTTTCAAAGTGTTATATTTTTAACAATGACCTAGTGTTATTTTAACACTGTACAGAGTTAAAGATTAACACTGACTAACACTGACCAGTGTCAACAATATTCTATACTGGTGTTAAGTGTTAAAAATTAACACCAAATAGTGTTGGTAGTACTTTACACTAGCCCTGGTGTTTAAAATTTTAACACTGAATAGTGTTGATTGTCTAACACTTAACACTAGTGTCAGTCAAATCATCAATACTAGCCAGATTACAATAAACTCCCATTAATCTCTGATACTGCTACAATTTAGTAAAATGTATTAATTAATTTATTAGAATGTATTCACAGCTACAGACACTCTAAAAGAAACAACAGGACAGTGTTCAAAATACTCTGTATTCAAACAGCAGATACACCACAAATAAACAGAGCATAAAGATATACAAAACTACAATATTGGACAATCTACATTTTGTCATTAGTGTCATTTGAAAATTGCCCATTGTAAGGTCTATAATACACCACATTATCTACACAGATCAGTGCAACAGCATCCAGTTTATCCTCAATAACAAATGCATTTAAGTGACCATTGATCATTTCTTCAGTCTCCAAATTACTTAGAGCATGCACAAGCAGCTTTAAGTACATCAAAACACACACAGGAAAACATGCTCTACAGGTTCAACTATTTTCCATTTTTGCTCAAAATGTCTCATCCTTTTAGAGTCTGTTAAGATATGAGAATGGATTTTCAAGCTGATCAAAACATTCAACTTTTCCGAGGTTTCTCTTGATGACAAACATTTTGTCAACAGATTGTTTTGCATGTACTTGTATGTCATTAACACTTTCCTCCAATGAACCAACTAAACACTGCACAGTACTTTCAGAACTCCTGAGGATTGTAGTTGAGAAATAACAGTCCTAAACATGTCGAGTATTTGCCTGTCACAAGATGAGCCACATTTACAGGCTGTGAAACAAAGGTTCCATCATAAGGTGCAGGCTCAAAATAAAAATTACTGGTGACCTCTGAGTCAACAAAGTCTCCATGTGCTTTGAAGAGGTGTTGCTTGTAAAAGATAAATTAATATCTAGGCTGTCTAAAGGTCAAACGTAAAAACGTTGCTGGAACTTGACATGTCTAAATAACACTGAGCAACTTGTGTGGTGTATCTTGCAAAAGTAACACAAGAACATTTCCAGTCAAAGTGCTGTATAGTCGATGTCTTTAGACTGTACTGTGAAGGATTCTTGCTCTGATTTCCCTGACCCGAGGACTCTCCTTCACGCTGCCAACATCAATGCCATACACGGTGGTCTGGATGAATGTGCAGAAGTTGTGCAATGCTTCGTCATAGGACACAGCAAATACAAAATGTGCCTTGAAAAGCTCATCAAAAGCTGCAACTCCCGTCTGCGTCACACAGGGGATGACCTTTTGATCTAGGACAATGTAGAAAGTCTGGATGATGTTCTTTCTTTCTCCAACACAAAGGAGGAATGGCTGAGTGGGGCCAGCCTTAAGAAAAGTCTCCATGCTACCTCCCACCTGAGAGAGTGAAAGAAACCAAATGATTCACATTAAACAAAATTGGTAATTGGATGTTGAGTGGCAGTGCTGCCTAAAATTAAGACAATATTAGAATGTTTTACTTCGGGCCCACAGTTTTTTGTTCCAATGTGTAATTTTAGTTTTAATGGAAATAATAATGTGCCGGCGCTGCAACACCAAGCCTATCTGGCATAGATATATCTGCTGCACAGTGGAACCCCTTGCCCTCTTAAAACATCTGATAATCTGGATCTTTTCTCATCAAAAGAGAAAGCTACTTTAACACATTTCTAAAAATCATACCTTCATGAATTTCATTAGGTGGTGAGCAGCATCTGATGTGCTAATCTTTGAAGACTTCCTTCCTTTAGATGTTGGAGGTAACAAGTGAAGCAGCAAAAGAATGGCAGCCAACTCGCAGTCCCAAACTACAGAATAGGAATTAGGATAATCGCAATTACTGTCATTTTACCCTTCTCACCCTGGACACAGTCTGTTTGACCTGCTCCCCTCAGGCAGGAGGCTCTGGTCCATTCGCACCAGAACCTCTCGCCATAAGAACAGTTTCTTCCCCTCTGCCGTTGAACACATGAACAATAACCGTATAACTGTTCCCACCACTAACACATGACCCTACGCTGTGTTCACTGCATCATTCCATGTTTGGCACTGATCACCACCTGCACTCATGTATATATCATGTATATATCTATCTATCTACTTAGCACTTTTAATTCTTATTCTCATTTTTATTTTCATGTCTATTTAAGCTTAATTTATAACACTATGTTTGCACTGAAGCACCGCAGCAATTTCCTAATGTTGTAAACCCGCTCAACATTTGGCAATAAAACCCTTTCTGATTCTGATTAAGGTCCACAGCAGTCATTTTTTCAATGTTATTCAGTTTTAGATAACTGATAATTTTTCAAATAAAGCAGTTTTCCACTGTCATCAGTATGGTATGAAAATTCATTTCAAGACACTTAAAATCTTCTGGCCACCAAGTGACGTAAATATTGAGTCATAACAATACTAACATTATGTAACTTTTTTTGTCAAACTTTAAATGCCATTAAAGTTTGTAAATTCCTTTTCATACCATACTGAAATGAACAGAAACCCAACGTAATTTATAAAATCAAAAGCTGTATTCCAATTTGTTGTAAAGGTGCCAAAACATGTTTTGATTTAATAGTATGGTCCACTAATATATTGTGCTGTGGGAATTGTGAAAATGCTGTAAAGACATGTGAAGTCTACCATCTCCAACTTACCACCCTCGTCAGAGTCCCCCTGTGCAGAGACGAGCAGGTCATCCAATTCTGTACTCTGAGACAGATTTTTGCAATCTTTGATGATTCTTGGCTTAAAGAATGTTGGCCACTTTGCAAGGAATTTGCCAGACACTTCCTCCCCAAACAGCATTGTGAAGTCTTGGTCTTGTTTTAACACCCACAGTGTTAAAATGCAGTAACGAATAAAATCCACACTTACACTTTTCAGGAATCAACTCCCGATGTGTTATTTTAACTCGATTAAGTGTTGAAGTAACTCGGAACTCTGTTGAAATCTACTAACACTGAAAAATCAACACTGGCATTTTTGCTGTGATGATGTTATCCAAACTTACGTTCCGTGATGTTGTCGTTCTTTTTGCTCAAAGAGCAGGTTCTGAGAACTCACGACCGCAGTGCACTTCCCCAAGATGTGATCGAATTTGCGCTCAAAGGTGTTATTCGAGCTAGCCCCTCCAGATGTAATCCAGTTTTTCACTCAGAGGTCTTGTTCTGAGTATTCACGGCAGCCGTGCGTTCTCCAAGATCTTCTCCGTGCTGCACTCAATGAGCCCATTTTGAGAAACTCACGCCTCGTCCCATCATTTCAATCCCAGCGGGCAGCCTTGTGGGGGTTTGAACAGCCGGTTCCGCTTCCTTAATTCTTCGATAAGCCAGGGCCAAGCCAGCTCCGATCCGCCAGAACCCTGTTATCATGGTTCCGAATAGGTAGATATCTTCAGCAGTCAGGCTCACCCGAGCCCAGACTTCTCGTTGAGAAGGGGTGTCAATTGCATTCAGAGACCAGTTGATCAAATCCATAATTCTCTTTTAGGTTTTAGAGAACAGACTGTAAGAGAGTGTTCCAGGGAAAAGTAATACAAAAAACACGAGACTAGACAAGGACTAAGCAGGGAAGCTAAGGGAGAGGAGGAGGAGAGGAGAAAAGTGCGACCGCCTTCGTCAAGAGCAAGTCAATTTGGGGTTAGTATCTTGCCCAAGTACACTTGACATGCAGACTGGGGAAGCCTAGGATCGAACCACCAACCTTCCAATCAGTAGCTGATCTGCTCTACCACCTGAGCCACAGCCAACCTAAAAATAACAAAAATAAATAAATAAAAACCAAGCAACCTTTGTTACTTAACCTTAATTAGTTAACTAATTAGCTTTACAGCATCCACACTATTATGTAGCAAAGAAAAAAAACAAAACTATAATATAGATTCCTGAAAGTAGCCACCCATTGCTTTGTTGAAAGTGCTGCAAACCCCTGGCCTTCTCTTAATAAGCTTCATGATTTAGTCACCTCACACCTGTTTCACTTTACAGGTGTGCCTTGTCAGGCCAGGTTGGTACCCTGCTGACAGCCTGATTTCACAACTGTTAGAATTCATATTATGGCAAGAACCAATCAGCTAAGTAAAAAAACAAAATCCATCATTACATGATACATCATTAAAGGTCCTGTCTTTATTCATTCATCCATTTTGTGCCACTTATCCGGGTTTGTGTTGTGGTCTGTCAGTTGGTTTGTGTACTAACTCTTAAAATTTTGTATTAGAATTTACTGAATTCCTTTCCTCCCAGTCTTCATCAGATTATCTGCCAGTTTTGTATGGTAAACAGACTAAAGCAAGTTAATTTTGTGAAACTTACCTTTTGTGTTCTAGCAGTCCTTTCCCTCCTCTTCCAGTATCTCCTCATTGACGGCAGGAGTACTCCTCCTTTTCCATCTCATCACATGGACCCTTCAATGATTACCTACCGCTTCACCTGCCTACCTATGCTCAAACAACTCCTCAGCAAGTCACCACCCTGCAGACCCAAACCCCTTCTGGACGTCGCCTTCTGATAAATCAAGTAGGCAATCTGGATCAGTCTTTTTTTGTCTTTATGGATTTTTTGGGAAGCTTTGGGATTAACTCATCTTGTGTCCTTCTCCCTAGACAACTCACCTCTGCGACCTGTACATTTTCCCAGAGCTTTGTGAAAGCCCTATTTGTCGAAAAAAAAGTCCTGGGTCTGCCTGGGTACCTCTTCCTGTTCAGACTTCTGGTGTTTATGGTAGGATATTAGAAAAGAAGTAAACTATTCATTCAAATATAGAAAGCTGCTGGTTGCAGTTTTCTATATTACTTAACAACTGATTTATTGTAAGCTTCAATGGCAAATCCTCAGTTTTAGCAAGTGCTACATGCTGGTATATACAGATATATATGATATGACTTCTAATTGTGATATTAACTAAATAGTCTGACTAAAGTCTCAGGCGAAATCCTTACAAAGAAAATATGACTAATAAACATGTTTAAGACATTTACAGGCTCATCATTTGGAGAACTAGTTTCATGACTTTAGTCAGAGAAATAACTGCTGACTGCATGTATCTGCATAATTTCTGGTAGGTTTCGAAACAGATACTGATTAAATGTGAACGTCAATCTGCGGTTTGTTCTGAATGGACAGATTTTAGTCATAATAATACACGTAACAGAAAAAAGAAAATATGAGGAGGGTTGGAAAATGGCTTCAGTGGCTTGCGTCACTATTTCATACTGTATGAGGTGGTAACTGTACTTAAATCTATACTCGGCTATTTGTTTTTCTCTTTACTTTTACTACCTACATTTTTTAACAAAGATCAGTAGGTTCTACTCATCATATTTTTAAACCAGATTCGTTACTCCAGGTTTATTTATAACGTTTATATTCAGGGGTTAAAGTGGGCTGGAAGGAGTGCAGGTGTCTGCATTTCGTGGTCGCAATACTTCAAAATCTAGCTAGCTCTACAGAAGAAGAAGAGGAAGCAGGAAGAGAGACGTGTTTTCAAGTGGCAGGTTATTTCAAATTCAACATTGTGTTGCTAGCTAAAGGCCCAGCTGCTTTACTTCACAGGGTGGGGGGGTTAGATTTGAAGGTAAAGACTGCTCAGTGACACTTGATAAACTTTTGGATTGAATCTGTATAGGAAGTGTTTTGATTATGTATTTTCATATTGTGAAAACTCCTGCAAAACAAAGCTATATTAACTATATACTATACTATATTTATTCAAATGATTTTTATGCATCATTACTTTTTGTGCAGTGTGTGGAGTTCTTCTTCGAAGTTTAGGAGACAAGTCTCTATTTCTTGTTGACTAGAGCACACCATGGGGTTAATGCTTGTATCCTTTTAATGAGTATTGCATCAACTATTATACATTGGCAATTCATTAGTTTCAAAAATCGTATTCAATCGTATGCCAACAACCTTGTCCAGGTCATCTACGCTGCCTTTGCACCTATTGTAGCACAGGATTGCTGCAGGCTTCACATTTTCCCCATCACTGCCTGTGCTTTGTGCTTAAAAGCATTCTCCCCTCAACTGGGGACGTAGGACTCCGCCATGGTCATTTTGGTGAAGGCAAAGACGGATGACAGAGTCTTCCTCTGTTGTAGCGAAACAAATCTATCGTAACTCTGGTTTGTTTCTTGTGATTGTGCCAACCAGAGCCAATTTTTTTCCTCCCTCTTCCTTCTGAGGAGTTACTCTGCCAAGATGAATTACGTAAAGTTGTCCCATGTGACAGTGTGTCCTTGGAGCCCTTCTGTCAGTTGGAGCACAACTGCCTGGGAACTACCGGGTGGGGAGTGTGATTTTTTTTTCTCCCCGTGTAAATTTGCACCTTCCAGGCATAGGAGGTTACCGCAGCACGGGTGACCCAGATTTTAATGCCATATTTTGCGGGCTTGTTGAGCATATACCGTCGAAATCAACAGCTGCCTTTGAATGCAACAAGCTGTTCGTCAACACGCACATCAACCCCTGGACTGAACAACAGGGGAAAACAAGCAACCCATTTTTCCCACAGGATATGAAATGCAGCAAGCTTATCATCCCTGAAGCGTCCCGGGCAGGTGAGCCTGTCATCAAAGTGGATGTTAGCACTGATCTGAGAATAGCGGTAGTGGGACATCGTAGCACGAAATATTGCCCATCTGGTCTTGTCATCCCACAAATCACGTGTTGCTTCATGCCTTGAGTGGTAGACGCCAGCTAGAATCAAAATTCCAATGTAGGCTTTCATCTCAACTTCCTATACATCCCTCCAATCCTCACACCTTTGCCTCCCATGCACGAGCCTTGTCATTCTCCATTGGATACGAGTTCTGTTTGGATCCCAATGGCTTTTTTTCCCAAAATCACCTGGGTTCTACTGGCTTGTGTGTAATTCTGAAATTTAATAGTACATTGGTTAATTTATTATATGTTATTTTCAATTTGCTCTACAACTCCTGCTGCACTTATCATCTTCAAAATACCTGGTTCTTGGATTGTGTTTGTGATTGTGTTTACTGAGCTAAGTAGGCAGGACAAGTACCATGACATCCTGGACCCTCACAGTCCAGTAATGCTGCACGAACACTTTCCAGGAAATGGGTCTTTGGTGGGGTTTCCCCAACACCTTTCTGTAAATGAATATTCAGTAATGTATGAAACAATTTTTAACAATATTTCTTACTTTCATGCACAGTTAGGTGTGGTGTTATTTAAATTTCTCATTAAGGTTTTGGTAGTTTAGATACACATGACAGTATGAATTCAAAATTCTATTTTTAAAAACGAACAGATTGCATTTTATTCAGTTAATTTATCTTTTTTATGTAACCTGCACCCAGTTTCTGTGAGACAATGAGACACATTCATTTGGAATGACAAAGTAATATTACTAACTTACTTTCCCGTCTTTGGCAATCACTTTTCATCAACATCCAGAGTCCCCTTTTTTGCATGAGGAGTTTCAAGTTGTAGTGCTTTGTTACGTTCCTGCCACTACAAGGCCTGCAAAAACATTACTGCTACACTATGGACAACCCCATCCATGTCATGTCTTTCATTGAAGAACAACATTTAAGGAGCCCAAACACATGCATTCCAAGCCTGCAGTTTTCTGAAATGCAGGGAAAAGTACATGGAACTACTGTTAGTAGTACTTTTAAACCAGAAATATTAAATTGTCATACAGTTATTGATATAAATGTACACACATTTCTTAATATATACACAAAGATCCTTAGCATTTTTCATGATGTGGCTCAAACATCAATGAAGACCAGGAAGGTTGAACGTCTATGATGGATGCTGACTAATGATTATTGAAAAGTACTTCTGCAGCAGATCCTCCAGACTTGTTTTGCAGAACGTAATTGAAATTGTTTGGAGGAGTACCAATGATCCATCACACACAAACATTACACGCCTTTTGTAGACCTTTTTTGAAGTACTTCTTGGGAAGAGAAAGTGGTTTCATTTAGGTTACAAATTAATTTCTTTAAGAATATTTACAGTGTCAAACTACATCAACTGAAATACGTTACCTGTTTCTTTGAAGGTAACGAGTTCATATTCTCCTTGAGCATGGAGGCTCTGGAGCATCAGCAACCTCATCATCAAGTCAAGTCAAGTCAAGTTTATTTATAAAGCACATTTAAAAACAACCAAGGCTGACCAAAGTGCTGTACAATAAAATACAAATATAAAATACAATAAAACATCTCACTGATAAAACAATAAATTAAAACAATAAGTTAAACCTTGCTAAAAGCAAATGAGAAGAGGTGAGTTTTAAGAGCAGTTTTAAAAGTTCCTAGGCTTGTGGAGAATCTGATGTGAGGAGGTAAACTGTTCCACAGTCTGGGTGCAGCCACAGCAAAAGCCCTCTCTCCCCTAGTCTTTAATCTGTACCTGGGAACATCTAAAAGCATCAGGTCTGCTGACCTCAAAGATCTCCTGGGGCGGTAAATGCTAAGAAGCTCTGCCAGGTAAGGAGGTGCAGTACCGTTAAGAACCTTAAAAACCAGCAGTAAAATTTTAAAATCAATCCTAAAAGCAACTGGGAGCCAGTGGAGAGAGCAGAGGACCGGAGTGATGTGGTCTCTCTTTTTGGAACCTTGTGTCCGCTGATGGCTCTGAATTCATTCAGCCACCTCATACTCTACCATCAGCAGTACCTATGTCGTCACCGGCAGTGCCACTATCACCAGTTCCACCGCCTGTGGCTGCCATTCCGCCAGTGGTCAGGGCGCTGCCTGCTCCTGCATCACCTGGTCCTGCCTCTGCCAAGCCCCGTACATTGCCCCCAGCACCTGCAAAACTGCCCAACGGTCTGCAGGTCTGGGCCTGCCGCTGCATCCCACGTGGTTGGCATTTGGACCTGCTTTGCCGCCACCGCTGGCTACATGGTCGGCCCCCTGAACTGTCTGGCCTGCATTGTCGACCTCTAGGTCGACCCCCTGAACCTATAGTAGACCTGTAGCATGTCTGATTCCTCTGCCCCCGCTTTGTAGAAAAGGAGCATCTCTAATCCTTTGAACATATTTCTCAGTAGAAATATGGGGGCGGCTGTTGTAAAGGCTCACCTTCTAGCACATTCACTTCACCAGATGCACCTTGTTTCTTTTCCTCACCTTTGATTGGGTGTGGTGCTTGGCCTTAATTGCACTCACCTGTCACTCGTTATATAAGGACTGCACTCACCTACCCCTCACTCTTTCTTCACTCCCACATGGGGCGGCAGCTGAGGTGAGTTTCTCTTTGAGTCTCCTGAGTTCATGTATCATTTTGAGTTACTTAAATCATACTTTATGTCCTTTTTAGAGAGAGCAGTCCATGTGTGTCTTTCTTTCCTTTACCTGTTATACAATAAAACGACAAAACCTGCAAATGATGACTGCTTATTCTCATTCTAATCCGATGAGCCCATGATGATGACTACTGAAACCCTGAACCTTCCTTCCTCCAAAACATGGTCCTCCGAGCCGGAGTGCGTTAGCGTCATGGATTCACAGCAGCCATTGACTGAGGTGAGATCGAAATCAAATCAAATCAAATCAAATCACTTTTATTGTCACATCACATGTGCAGGTACATTGGTACAGCACATGTGAGTGAAATTCTTGTGTGCGAGCTTCACAAGCAACAGAGTTGTGCAAAATACAATAATGTAAACAAGCAAAATACAAGAATGGCTACATCTGAAACTAATAAATATATGTACAATATATAATAGTATATGCATTTCTGGATGTGTATACTAAATATTTTTCTACGTGTGTGTGTGTGTGTGTGTGTGTGTGTGTGTGTGTGTGTGTTGTGTGTTTACACATATTTTACAAATTAAATAGAGTAAACAATAAATAAAATATATAAAAATATACAGAGTTGAGACATGTGCAAAACAGTGGCATTACTGTACAGTATGGAGTGCATAATGTTAAGTTCCAGTAGTGAAGGTGAGGTGTCTATGACGTGTTCAGCAGTCTGATGGCCTGGTGGAAGAAGCTGTCTCTCAGTCTGCTGGTACGGGACCGGATGCTGCAGAACCTCCTTCCTGATGGAAGCAGTCTGAACAGTTTATGGCTGGGGTGACTGGAGTCCTTGATGATCCTCCCCCGCTTTCCTCAGGCAAGTTAAAACACACGCTCATAAAAAGGAAAATATATATAGATATAGATATCATTCTCAAAAGGTCAACCCCCCTCCATCTCTGTTCCTGTAGATGTCTTGGAGGGAGGGAAGCTCACCTCATCAAATGAACTAATACTAACTAATTAAAACATACTGTTGATGGACATTTCTATATCTTGGTAAACAAACTGACTTTTACGACCATATTTTTCAGACCATAAAGCGCACCGGGTGCACTGTCAATAAATGGGTCTGTCTTCATGCATAAGGCGCTCTGGATTATAAGGCACATTAAGCAAAACAAAACAGTCAGATAAGTCAAATTTTACTCAACTCATTCTTCTTGCTTCCTCCACTTCCGTACCATTGATTTATTAATGTTGAATTCTCTCAGAGCTGCTCTATTCCCATGTTGTTGCAGTATATAAATGACTAATCTCGTATTGTGGATGGATTGTCTCAGTTGTTCTCTTGACTTAAGGGAGCTGTTCCGATGGACTTTATAAGGATAACGCAGTGCAGCCTGGTAATACTTATTTAATGATGAAAACTTTATATGGCCTCATGTGGCCATCTGCCTGAATCACTTCACCGAGATGATATTTATAACAAGCTGAACAGTGTTACTTATTAAGCTTTTTTTAGTAACTATGCAACATACTTGGGCTTTTCAATTCACATTTAATTTTGATCTAAGTAATAACTAAAAATACTGATCTTTCATTCCCTTATGTGATTATGTCACATTTGATACGGCAATGTGAGAAACTAGTATCATGTGAAAACGGTGACAAAAATAGGTTTTACAGAAGTGATCACACGATGGACGTGTAACAGCAGTAGAATAACACAAGCTGCTGTGTGACTGATAATAACAGTGATCATTGTATCAATAACCCACTAAACTACACAGAGGAGAGGCCAAAACACAAGGGGAACCTAACAGACAAGAAACTAAACAGGGAATACAAAGAACTCAGAGCATAGAATAAATTCAGGACTACCTAATGAACCTTAAATCATCATCATTATAATACATAACAATCACCAAAACACAAGAAAGTCAAAATGCTGGGTCAAATGATCCAGATCCATGACAGCTGCCCTGCCAAACAAAAGAGACTTTGAATTATGGTTCTGTCAGGAAGCTCCTCTTTGGTGCTTTCTGTGACCTGTGACCACGAGAAACATTAGGAGGTGGTCAGAGTAGGCCTTAGCAGGTCTACAGGGCTTCTTTGACTGACCGGGAGACACTCTGTGAGCCTCACACCAAGGACATCAATGGGCTCACTGAGTGTATCACTGACTACATAACCTGCTGCACCGACTCCATTGTTCCAGCTCTCTCTTCACATTGCACCGTTGCCTCTGGTGAATGTCCTGACACCCTTCTCCTACCTATCACTTTCACTCACGAACAGGTTCAGAGGCAAATGAGGAGACTCCAATCAGGCAAGTCTGCTGGACCAGACAGGGTGAGTCCCCACGTCTTCAAGGTGCCCCCCAGCTTTGTGGAGTCTTTCAGAAACTGTTCATGTTGAGTCTGAGTCTGCAGAGGGTCCTAGTGATGAGGAAGACATCACGCCTCGTCCCTGTACCAAAGACGCCACGTCCCAGTGGCCCCCAGGATTCCAAGCCGGTGGCACTGACCTCCCACATCATGAAGACCCTGGAAAAATCATCCTGGACCAGCTCCGACCTGTAGTCAGACCATATCAGCATCAGCTGGATGCATCAGCAGGGGTGATGAGATAGAGTACTGGGCTGTGGTTGACTCCTTCGTCACGTGGTGCAAGCAGAATCCTCTGCAGCTCAACGTGGCAAAACTAAGGAATTGATTGTGGACTTTAGGAAGACCAGGAAACCCTTGACCCGTGTTTCAATCCAGGGGTCGATGTGGACATAGTGGAGGACTATAAATACCTTGGAGTACACATGGACAATAAACTGGACTGGGTTACAAACACCACTGCACTTTATAGGAAAGGCCAGAGTCGTCTCTATTTTTTTTTCAGTTCAATTCAACTTTATTTATATACCACCAAATCACAAAAATTGCTGAAAGCCAGGTTTTCTTTGCGTAACTGTCTTCTTTTTTTTTTTGCCTGTCACATTTGGTTCTTTAGCCATCAGAATTGTTGTCTGAAGACTGTTCTGTTACTGTTATTTATACTGGAGCAACTGTAACCCACATAATTTTCTTAGGGATTAATAAAGTTTGCAGATTCTGATTTCTGGAAATCTGACCATCCAAAATGGAAGATATGGACCATAGAGACATCTCTGCAAACTGATGTAACAATGGTTGAAGTTAAGTTTTGGACTCAAATTCAAAATAATGGTAGAATAATGGACCAAGATACTAAACTGTATTTGAAAAGATACTGTGACGTCTTACAATCGCCAGTTAAACCATAAATAAATTTGGTCTGTGATATGGAGTAAAATATTTAAAGTTTGTTTGCAAAAAATACAGATTCTGTGGAGGACTGTATGTCTGGGACCAGCACAGAAGCACAGAAGTACTTTTTAGAGATGTTTTAAAAGAAGAAAGACTATGCTATCAGTGCACCCAGGGTTCAGGTGCAAGGCTCATGCAGCTAAATGTTTGACAGAAATAGAGAAAATGTTATTTTATGTCATTTGTTTGACTTTTGTTGTAGAAAGTTCAGATGTTTCGTCGGCATGCAATGTGTCTGGGAGAATACGACGGCCGTGGGCTGAGTTCCTTTAGCCATCAGTATTGTTAACTTTAGCTAGTAAACTAGTTTGCTAACATAGCTGATAAGACTAGTGTCAATCTCACTTTGGCCGTACAAATGATAGGTCCTGCATTATATTGATATTATACTTTATATACATTGAACTATAAAATAAAATTTTCTTAAGATGGAAACTATATCAGAGCATTAAACAGGCTGATGTTATTTGGGGTTAGAGGGTCTAAAAGGCTAAAGATGATACAGATGATAAAGACATGACTTCCTTATGAAATATTATGTAATCCTGCAGATTAATTTACTCCAAAATATTGTTTTTGTCAACAAATGTGTAGCATTCATAGCATTATGTCCCATATTAATATAACGTTAAAACACAATGTTAGAAAAATGTTAATGATATAACTATGATGAAATTTAGGGTTCTAAAGTCACTTATGCACACTAGCCAAACAGCCACTGCGAAAAATCACATTAAGAACGTACCAGTGCTTTAGTGTGCCATCATGTCCATGTCTGGGTTGTTCACGTTGTACCCTAAACATTTCTTCGACTCAAGTTTGACTCCTTTTTTCTGAGAAAAGAGGATGTGGTGTTCTGATTTGCCTTGACGACATGAATAATTAAAAAAACATGAAAAATGGTGAAAACCCTTTAGGTCTATGGTGGCACTCTTTCCTTTAAACAAAAAAAGCCCATCTCGAAGGGGAAACAGTTAAGAGCTCACTAAATGAAACAGCTTTTTTTGGTTAATCTTTAAAAAAATGTAAAGAGTGAAAATGTCTGTGCTCTTCCCCTCCAAACCTTATTAGTTCACCTTTTAACCTAATAAAAGCAAAATATTGCAGTTTTTCTCCATTGGTTTGGCTCATTTCTTGAAACAGAAATTACATTCTCAAAATAACATGGACAAACCTCCAAACCTCTTGGCAAATGTTCACAACAGAATGGCATTTCTCATTCATTTTATCAAGTGGCAAATGCCTAAGTACATGTCTCAATTGTCTCAGTGCATCTTTGCAAATGATTAAGTACAAGTAGCCTACAGTTATACAGTTAGCCCACATTTAGCACATTTTCCAAATTAATAGATCTTGTAGATCTAAACTGATTAGTTGATTCTCAGTCTAATGATCATTCTCTCCAAAACATGTCAGCATGATTTCATTGTATAAGTACTTGCATGCACAACTGTCTGTTCAATTGTCAAAATTGGTCAAGAACATAATACCATGAATACCATATATGAATTTCTTTGAATATTTGATAAATTGATGACAGTCATTGACAGTCAGGTGAAACTAGGCTAACGAAGGGGGAGCGTCACACACAGGTGTGTTCCATGATTGTGTGCTGCCAAACACGGATATATAGAGCTTGACCAGAGCCAGTCCGATCTCTGAACATGGATAGACAAGGCCAAGCAAACGGACAAGGGGAAGTTCTTCCTCAAGGAAGAGGAGGAGGAAGAAGAAGAGGAGGACTGAGAATGCGTGGTGGAGGAATAGGGGGAAGAGGCCGCAAATAATGCCATCACATTGAGACAGATCCATGATGCCATCCTTCAGGACAATCCAGAATATAAACACAATAAGCATCTCCACAATAGACCGGGTTTTGAAGAAGCATCAGATGACAATGAAACAAATCTACAGGGTACCATTTGAGAGGAACTCTGACAGAGTGAAGGAGCTGCGCTACCAGTATGTAAATGTAAGTCAGTTACTGGTTGTCTCTCATTATAACCTTACCTGTAATCACAGTAAGCAGTAGTTCACTTATTTGGTTTCAATACCTCCTTTACCTGATTTCAGAATCAGTATTTGCTTCATCTGACTTCAACAATTTCAACAGAAAACTGCAGTTTACTGTATGATACAATTCTCATTATAATCCTTATTTTGTTGTCTCCCAATCAAATCTATCTAATACTGTAGGTTTTACTGTAACATCTCAGTAAGTCATCAGTATTTCCCACTCCCCTTTCTATCAAATACCCCTGCAGTACTTCCACATAGGCCTATCACTAGTTTAGAACCACTGGAGTAGTGGCCTGTAGTATATTGAACCTGTGGGGGAGAACATGTAATTGTCTAACTGTAGTATATGACTCTTCTGTATGACTGATTACGTTCTTTACTCTATTTTAGAGAATAATGGTATTGGAAGGACATGAGACCCCTCACATCCTGGTGTTCGTGGATAAAGCTGGCTTCAACCTGGCCAAGGGCCGAAGACGTGGCCGTAATATTATTGGCCACCGGGCCACAGTGCATGTCCCAGGTCAGCGAGGGGGCAATGTAACTATGTGTGCTGCCATTTCTGAGAATGGCGTGGCCACTCACATCCCCAGTCTTGGCCCATACAACACACACAAGCTCCTCATCTTCTTGGATCGCCTTTATACCGATTTTATCCCTGAAAATCAGAGAGGTCTCATAGGGCCTCACCTACCCATTTATGTAATTGTGTGGGACAATGTCAATTTCCACCATAGCCCACTCATTAGGGGCTGGTTTGCAACGCATCCAAAGATGGTCATGGGGTTCCTACCACCTTACTTTCCTTTCCTCAATCCGATAGAGGAGTTTTTCTCTGCTTGGAGATGGAGAGTGTATGAGCATCAGCCGTCCCTGCTCCATGCTATGGACGCAGCGTGTGACGACATTACAGGAGATCAATGCAGGGGACCAGACGGACAACAGCGTGTAAATAATCAGGAGGGTGAAGACAGTGGACAAGAGCGGGAGAATGAGTACAGCGACCACTGAATAACTCCTTGTTTTTTGATTTTGTGTTCATACAATTTACTACTGTAATGTACATTTTCTTTTTACATATGTATAAAACTTTCTTTGCATGTGAATAACAAATGGTTATAATTTCCTTGGTAGTGTGAGTGCAATCTGTGATGTCAAACCTTGGAGGCTACTCTTTTCTGTTGTATATTGTTGGTCCATTGTTGTATATTGTTGCCATAGTGACAAAACATCTAAACATTTTGTATGGCAGTACTCACACAATGCCAAAGGGACGATGCATTTTGGGGGCACTGACTATTCAGATTAGAAAGAAATGTAGTTTTGACACATGAGTGAACTGTTTTAGGGGAGATATGAGCGTTTGCAGGTGGACCATGTTGTTGTGATCAACCATCCAGGTTTAGTTTGACAAAAGCACCAAGAACGATGAGAATGTCCGATCTGTGTCGAGAAATGAGCCAAAGCTATTGAGAAGGATCTTTGCCATTTTGGAGACACTGACTGTTTAAATGAGAAAGGGATTTAGATTGAAGCCCGAGTGAACAGTTTTGGAAGAGATATGAGCTTTTGCAGGTGAGCTATAGTGTTGTGCTAAACTGTAAGAGTGTTTTGCCAAATGAGTTTAGAGTTTTGAGAATGTAATTTCTGTTTCAAGAAATGAGCCAAACCAATAGAGAAAGACTGTAATCTGAACAAGAATAAACCCATGACAGGAGTCATTATTTCATTACTTTAATAAAGCAACAAGTTTGAGGACGACCATATCAAAACACGTGTTTATAGGAGGAATGATGAAAATGATGGAAGCTATTAATTCAAGGTCGTTGCAATAGAAATAACAAACCTTTGTGTTGACTGTGATATTATTTAATAATTGATTAATTAGCAACTAATATCTTTAGATCTATCGAGTGTGTCATGCAGCTTTATTCCCAGAATTACAGCTTTTATTGAAAAAATAATTCAATAATCTTAAAAATAAAAAATAAAAAATTCTAAGAAGTTATCAAAGAAGAAGGGATGAGAAACAGAAATGTATTGTATAAGTCATCCATAAGCCCATAATTTCAGGAATTTGCTCTCTCACACCGCCCTGTAATGGCTCTTGCTAAGCTTATCTGGTTATTAAGCCATGAATATGGTGTTTTTCTTGGCTGTGAATTAAAGGTGAGCTTCATTACGTTTGTAGTTCACAAACAATGAAACAAAGGACTAGCGAGCTATGACTGACAAGTCATATCTCAGTCATTTCCTGTCTCTTTGTCAATGATTTTTCATACTTTGTCTATGAACTTCAACCTGTGGTTGGTTCAAAATGTACACATTACTCACACAGACACCCTTGAAAGAAAAAAAAGAAAAAGAAAAAAAACCCCAGAACCATACAGACACTACATGAACATGAATGAGAACAAAATCTGGTCCAGAAATCCACTTCGATCCTCCAAACGCAGCCCTGGAGCTTCTGCTGTGGGCGCAGTGTCTTTGTGTCCGTTTTATTTCTTTTCCTCCACAGTCCTGCCAAAGTATTCCTTCTGAAACTGCTGGAACTCCTCCTCTGTGAACAAAGACTTTGCCTCTTTGGCCTTTTTCACAGGCCTGTCCGGGTGATTTCTTGACTGCCTCCCTTTATTGTGGTTCACGATCTATGTCAGACAGAAATCAAATCAGCACGTTAGGGCCACCTGTAGACAACAAAAGCAGTTCATCAGTAGCCAGTGATGGCTATGAATCTATTTGGGTTATCAATAATGCAAAAAATAAATAAATAAAATCCTGGGATTTGGATCTTTACTGTACAGGATGTTTATTTTTTGCCGACATTAAAATTGATACCACTGCTGAATCTACGAGCAGGCTGAGAGGTACCACCGGGTGCCACCAGTGTTTTTGTGGCTGTGAGCAAGCTGCTTTTTTATGTAAATATGACTCTTCTTTTTAAATCCTGCTTAACATTTTGGACTCCAGTGTTTCAAGAAGAGATAAAAGTCACAGACAATGACAGTACTTGTAAAATGTGAGGGACTGATGACCTGGTTACCTTCAGTGTGTCAGAATCTGTTGCTTTACAGCCAGTTGCCATAAAGTATTTGAGGTTCTCACTCAAATGGCTCTTCCCCTGCTTCTTCCTGAACTCCTCTACAATTCAAACCAAAGAACAAGAAATTTAGAGCAACATCAACTAGACTGTAAAAGAGTAACAGAACAATTATTCAGGTTTAAGTTCTTTTAACTGAGTTTAAGACCAATGCTGCCACCTACTGGTCCTTACATAAAAACGCAAAAGCCTCTGTACCAATTGTTTTTACTTTTTCACAGATGTCTTTTATTCTAAGCATGAAGAAGACTGAAATACAGCAAGCAGACTGACCCACTGCAGACTTGATCCTCTTGTCTTTAACAGTGGCTTTGCTCTTGCCAGGCCCGAGACGGCCTTGCAGTCTTTTGACCTGCTTGGTAACTCCCTGCCGCTTGGTGCTCACCAGCTCCATCACTGTGGCTGAGCTGGGGGTCTGCTGCTGCTTCTTCTTCACTTTAGTGACATCTGGCAGGAAACACATGGCAAAAAGACACGCACAAAACCCAAAGTAAGCTGCAGACAAGGAAACATGTTCTTTTAAGAGTGTGAATCGATCTTTTTGTCATTCAAAAGCTATACACTAATTATAGCATATCTGAATGGAATCGTGTTGCACTGGCTCACAACATTAATAAAAATTGTAGTAACAAACAGAGCTATAAAAAAATGAATGTGAAATGCATAAAAAAAAAAACAGCAGTATTGTTAAATTACCAGTGTATTACACTTATAGATAGCAATGGAGTATCACAGCAGCAGGGAGATCAGTCCAAGTGTGGTCCACTGTGTGTGTGTGTGTGTGTGTGTGTGTGTGTGTGTGTGTGTGTGTGTGTGTGTGTGTATAGAAGGGAGGGGTATTAAAAAAAATAGAATTTAGAAGCCTGACGGCTATGAGAAAGAAACTTGGAGAATCTGGCTCTTCTGCTCCAAATACACACTCTTCATCTGAGACAGGAAGTGCAGACATTGCTGTGCTCCCATTACAAGAGAACAAAGCTAGAAACTTAGTGCTGCTGTCCACCTCCTCCACAATGTTATTGATGAGAAGCTGTGTGTGGTACACCAGTCCCCATCAATTGTCTCCACTTGCCGCATGCTTTCACGCTGGGAGATGATTTGTGTTGAATGCGGAACTGAAATGCACATTGTGAGTCCTAAAAGGTGATAATCATTAAGACATAGAACTGTGGACTGTTTTTAGGAACTAGTATAATGGTAAAATTCTTGAAGAATGATGGTACAACTGCATGGTTCAGTGAGGTATTGAAGAGGTCTGTGAGGACATGACCCAGCTGGTCAGCACATTCCTTGAGCACCAGTCCCGAGGCGCTGCTTGGGTACGTCAGTTCTTCTCAGGGTCCTCCTGACATCAGCTGTGCTGAGACCAAGTACCCGCTCACCCGGATGAGGAATTGCTTTCCTCACAGGAATGTTATGTAGGTTGAGGTTAAGCATAGTACCGTTATTCAAATACGTCTTCTTCGGGCTCTACGTTGCTATGGTTTAATGACGACAACGTGAAAACCTCCGAAATAATATTCAAGTAATCAATTTTAGACCTTAAAGCAACATTGTAAACGGCCTAACTATAACAATGTAAAAAAAACAAAAAACAGATCAGTCACAAGTTATGTCAGAATTATAATAGCGAGAGCGCTAATATCCAATACTGTTAGCCAACTGGCACAGCAAGCTCAAGAGGCTAAACTGACCTTTAATGTCATTGCTCAGCAACTCCAGTCCTCTCCTGATCAACGAAGCCGACATCCTGATTCAAGCTACAAACGTTTTCTTCTACTTTCCACAAACTACATCCACAGAAATGTGCTTTTATAACCGGGTAACAACATGTGGTTCCATAAACATCCGGCAAGCTCGCGTGCGTCGGTTAAATGCAGTCGGCTTGACGATGTAAAATGAACAAAGTTCCTACCTGGATGACCTGTTGTGCTATTTCAATTACTTTAGTTTTAAATTTTTATTCTTCTTATTCTTATTATTAGTAGTAGTAGTAGTAGTAGTCAGTGCGCCCCAGGGCAGCTGTGGCTACAACGTAGCTTGCCATCACCAATGTGTGAATGTGTGGATGACTGAATGTAGTGTAAAGCGCTTTGGGGTCCTTAGGGACTAAGTAAAGCGCTATACAAATACAGGCCATTTTAGTAGTAGTAGTAGTAGTATCAAAACAGAACTGCCAACTCTCAAATCAAATATGCTACAATATTTGATCGTGTTCAAATATGGAACAAGTGGCTCCAATCCTCTGTTATTTTCACTTCACACGGAGATAGGTTAATAGATTACGTTTTCTGTTGGAGTTGGAAAAATGTGCATGTCTCGCTGCAGATTTATGAATGACTGTCGGTTCAGACTTTGTCTAAAATGTAGGCTAATGCCATTTTTACTGTGTCCCCCTTTCACTTTTGTCAGTGTCAGGTGAGCCGAGGGGCGTGACGGTTTGGCATGCGCTCTCTCGCCACCATTAGTACCTTTGCTCACTCGACCGCTCCCGACTTTTGGCTCGGTTTTGTTAAATATTGTGAAACTTAGGTAAACTTTGTAGCCTGTTTGCATCTCCAGTTCACCATGGCTCTCCAAGCCACCGCTCTGGTCACCTCTAAGTGGCTGACTCAGGCTGTAAAGGTCCAGGGGAAAATGCGGGTCTTGGACACTTCGTGGTATTTGCCCAAACTGCGGAGAAACGCAAAGACCGAGTTCAAGAAGAAGCATGTGCCGGGAGCAGCTTTCTTTGACATTGACCAGTGCTGTGATAAAACCTCTCCTCTGGACCATATGTTGCCGTCAGAGGACTATTTTGCGGAATACGTCGGGAAATTGGGAATAGAAAACGACACGCACGTCGTGGTCTACGATGGCAGCGAGTTCGGGGCGTTCTCGGCGCCCCGCGTGTGGTGGATGTTCCGAGTGTTCGGGCACAGTGCGGTCTCTATGCTCAATGGGGGGCTCAGGAACTGGGAGCTGGAGGGTCGACCTGTGAGTGACCGGTACGTCAGACCCACAGCGACCGAGTTCAAAGCCTCTCTGAACCGCTCGTGGATAAAAACCTATGAGGATATCCTGGATAACCTGGAGACTAAAAAGTTCCAGGTGGTGGATGCCAGGCCCACAGGCAGGTTCAAAGGACTGGACCCTGAACCCAGAGACAGTGAGTAGTCGGCATTAGAGCCTTTATGATGGTTACATGGTTACAGTCCTGCGTGCCCCACTCAGTCTTTTGAAGAGATCCATTCTTCTCAGAACTTCATTACATTTTCAGATTACTGACACCCGTATTTCAAATAGCATCCTCAGACTACAGGCACACTGACATGAGGGGGCGTGTACTGTATCTTTATTCTTATTGCCTCTTGATGACAAATGCGTTGATTATGATTAAGATAACTTCACAACTCAGCTATTGTTGGGACACACTTGTGCCAGGATTTCCGGCCTGACTCATGTCCGTGTGTAACTGAAATACTTCTAAAGAACCCAACGTTACACTCTTTTCCCTTGGAAAAGATGGTGACATGCATTTTTTTAATAGAATTTTTATCTTGGTCAAAGTGATGACTGAGTGACTCACAGTAACGTCCCACAGTAGCTTTTACTACGTGCATTGTTGATAGTAACTTTTTCATTAAAGGGTTTATAGACAACATTGATGATCTTATTGTGCCTGTTTTTTTAAGATAAACAGAATGATTGAACCAGTCAACTTGTTTAAGAGTGTTTAAGAATGACTGATCAAAAACTGGTTCGAGGATTGCACCTGGAGGCGGGTATCAATTACCAGTTTGAAATTCTCCAAATGTCTTCCTGTTGTCTGCGCAGATTTGTTTTTCTGGCAGTTGTACACTGCAAAGACTTCAAACTGATGGCAGTGGAGGTGGATAGACACACAAACGTGTCACAATAAGTTATTATTGTTATTAGGGGAGGATATCATGGCCCATGATATTTTATGTTATTGACCCCTGACATTCTTCTCTTTACTAGTGAACAAACATGGACAATAATTAGTATCTTATAAAACACAATTACAGTTTGACTCTGACAGTGACGTCAGGGTGACACAGGTATGGGGGGGGGGGACGACAAGATAATGGTTTGCTAGTTCCTTGTACATTACATAGAGTTTTATGGAGTTTGCTCTGTGCAAACCCAGCAGGGCTTGGATGACTGAAGAACACAAACATGAAAAGAGGTCAGGCAGACAGGCCGTACTTAGATAGCCCACATTTTAGCTATAGTCAATGAACCATACACACACACACACACACACACACACACACACACACACACACACACACACACACACACACACACTGCTGTACCACAGTAGCAGACAAAGTGAATGGTTAAACGTTTCGATGCAGCAGTAGTCCAACCTTTGATCTGCTGATGTTTTTAAAGACGGCACTCAGTGAATGGACAAAACAGTGATAAGGTATATATGTCTTATCCATATACTTCTCACAGTACACACACTGTTAGAGGGTAAAGCTCTGATGTGCTGTTACAGGGCTCCTCTGCAGGCAGAACACTTCTGAAAGCAGTTTAAGCAGTGACCTTTCTGACTGCTCTCTTAAAAAAACCCAAAAAACTTCCCTTTTCATTGCATGTGTAAATCCAGCCTGGATTTAATTTGGGGGGGAACAAATAAAACTTTCACATGCTAAATCTGCTCTTCTGATTGACTCCCTTGGGAGTATAAGCATCAGTTTTCGTAATGTCTGTTTTCATATCAAACATCGATACAAACACACATATTTGTCTGTGGTAGTAAAAACGTAGCAAATGCGGGTTTCGCTTTCTTTTCCTCAATTCAGAGTTTTGCTTTTGAAACACTGAACCAATTTCCCACTATAACTGATATAGTCAAGACTAAAATACCGCCTGTCCCAGTGTGGTTGTGGTTTATTAACACCTGGCTATTTTTTTTCACATTTAAAATGTGATCTGAAGAAAACCCTTTCTGGGGTTTCGTCCACATGGTCCTTCTGTAGCCAAAAGGTCACAGGGTTGAGTCATCAATGATCACATTATGTTCCGTTTTTTTATCTTATATTTAAGACTGTCATCTTCAGTCATGGACTTTAACAGTCCTCTGACTCATGCCTCTCTACTGATTTATTCAGAGTCGAGTGCAGCTGAGCTGGACCAATATAACTTACGCCTCTTACTCTTTCTGATGCTAGCAGAGTGGAGATGGAAATGCCATAATAAGAGGCGGTCAATACAAAGGCAGATTATAATGATTTGCTAATCATGTGTACTGTATAACAAGTTATTCAGAAATGGGGATCATAACAGTTTTACTAATGGCACTAAACATGTGTGGTAAAATTATTTGTGATGTAAAAGGTCACTCCAGGATTAGAGACTACATCAAGGAGGGGTGTAGCTAGAAAGGTCTAAAAAGTAAAGCCAAAACAGAAGTGCCTTAAACATGAATTCTTTTTAATGGCTGGCACAACTTCAATAGTAAGCCTTTACCCAGTGATTGTGTAGTGTCATTGGTTTCACAGTTGCTTGCCACACGTGGTTTTAAAACACCACAGTCACAATGATGAAAATGCGTCACAGCAAGACTTCATTTACTAGTCAATGGGTGATGTCATAGTTACTACTTGCTACATAAAGAAATGACAAGAAAGCTTGTCATAAGAGAGTTTGGGCTGTGTTGAAGAATAAAGGTTGTCTAACCAAATAATGACAAACTCTGTTTTTGCCTCATATACTGTATTTCCATGTATCTTTGTATGTGTTTCAATAAATTGCTGCACATATTTTCCATTTTCCCTGCAAAATATTTAGAATAAAGAGCAACAGCTCAAGAATTTTACTGTAGTCCACATTCAAAGTGTAGAACATAATCCAGACTGAGAAAAACAGAAGGGATCAACACAGGGTTAGCATGACTTAAAAGCCTCACCAAGGCTAATCAAGATCTCTAAAGGTCTTTTTAATTACATGTTTCTGTGTAACTGCCCATTTCTTAATTAATTAAGAGTACACATTTGCTATTTCAGATTATTTAATCATATTCTGAATGTATCTGCTCTTTCTGATTGACAGACACAGAGCCGGGTCACATCCCTGGCTCCATCAGCATTCCTTTCCACGCCTTCCTGTCACCTTCTGGCCACTTCCTGCCAAAGGAACAACTCCAGGCTCTGTTTGCCCGTGCTGGTGTGGATCTCGACCGCCCGCTTTGTGTCTTATGTGGCTCTGCAGTGACCGCGTGCCACGTGGCACTGGCGGCCCACGAGTGCGGGCACCCGGGGGTGTCGGTGTATGACGGTGGATGGTCAGAGTGGTACACCCGCGCCGTGCCCGAGCACGTCATATCAGATGGGAGAGGGAAACATTTGTGATAACAGGAAGGACCTGTGACCGATGGTTTTAGGCTGGATCACTTGTGCTGTTGTTGCCATTGAAGTTTGGTCATTTGGGATTTGTATGACTTCCTCCTGTGAAGCCACAGCCAGCAGCACGATAGCAAAATTTCCCAGAATGTCCGAAAAGCTCCTGTATTAATAATACACCACTGGGAATTTTTTTTTTTTTTGTTCATCTTTTATATACTGATAGATGATTTGTGATTAAAGTCAACAATATGTGGACACTAAACTGAGCTTCTTAACCCCGTCCCCCCCACCTCAAGTCTCCACCTGTTGGCAGCTCACGGACTCAAAGACACCTACACTTTGTAATCTTGTGTAATCTTTGGTAAAATAAATATGAACATGTTTATCGACGCAGTAACTGATTAAAAAGGACTGAAAATAGACAAAGAGCAGAGTGTACTTTGTTAGGTTCTTACAATAATGCAGTTTAAACGATGGACTTTTGACTTGTTGACTGATTAGAGCCTAAGGATAGTGATGTTTTTCTGTTTGTTTTTGGGGTTTTTTCCCCTTCCAAAGTCAGATATCCTGAGAAGTTGGTGTCTAAAGAAAAAATAAATTAATATATCATCATGATTGCTACTGTCTCATGTCATGTTACACATTGCCAATTACTGTACAGCATTTTAGAAGACTCTTTTTAAATGATTTCAGTGGCTTAAAATGATTTCAGTGATGCAATGTTGATGCTAAAAATATTGCTTTTAATATAACAAGTAAATCACTTTTGCCATATACAATAATCATTTCTTGAGTAAAGTTCAGCATGAACAGATATAAAATAGATTTGCACTAAAGGAAACAAAAATGTGGCGTCAAAACCCACTTTGCTGTGACGTACTTGGTGATAGTCACACGTATTACACGTAAGGCATTTTTCCACTGCATAGCAAAGGGGTTGCTGTACATAAGTTGAAATGTTAAAGCTGACCTGTGACAAGGAAGTGAGACTCATATGTCCTCTCTTCCTCTTTCGCATTAAAAAAGCCTTTTGCTTTTTCTGAACAGTATAGTTGTACATGTGTCACCGAGAGGACATGTTCATTATTTGTGCTGTTGCAGTGTGGGAGTAGTCACCCTGTCCTGGCTCTTAACTGGTGAGTGTGCTGCTCTGATAAAAGATTTCTGTTATCTTGCTGTGAACATGAGCTCCTTTGGGAAAGTTGTTGGTGATAACTTAGAACAGCAGTGAAGTCCCAAGATAATCTCTTGGTTTGTTTTTTATGTCATAAATAATTGGGGGTTTTTACATTTTAAGTTTAATTTAATTTTATTTCAGAACACAACATAAATTCTAGTTAGACTAAAAACAAATAAAAATACTAACAATAAGAAAAAGCTCGCTTGTTTTAACACTGATTATATTTTCAGGGCTTTAATGTGAAGTTATCTTTGTGAAGTTAATATTTATCCCTTTCCACTTTATAATAACCAACATTAAATGCCATTTGAGTTTGTGTTTCTAAAGCTTCCACTCGAGGGCAGCACTACACTAGAGTTTTAAACCTTGGCATTCAGCACTGTTGTATAATAGGAGCTCAGGTGAAATAGTCTGAACATTTAATCATGAGTATTTTTAATTAGTTTCTCTGGGCAGCTTTGCTGAGCACCTGCATCTACACACAGAGTTGTCTCAGGATTGTATCCACTTGAAAAATGTGTTACTTTGTATAAAAAATGGCTTTAATTCTTAAATAGTTCTTGTTAAAGTGTTGTCGTAAATCTCACCCAAACGGTCGCAGCAGATGGCTGCCTCGCCCTGAATCTGGTTCTGCTGGAGGTTTCCTCCTGTTAAAAGGGAGCTTTTCCTTCTCACTGTCAAGTGCTTGCTATTTGGGGGTCATGTTATTGTTGGGGGCTTCGCTCTATCATTATAGTGGCCTTACATCACAATAAAAAGTGCTGTGATGGAACTGTTATTTTGATTTGGCACTATGTAAATAACATTGAACAGAATTGAAACTGACATTGTTAAAAAACTTGTGGAACAGTGAAACATTTACTCGTCAAACAGTAAATGAAGGTTTTTCTTCAAGAACACCTCCAACATTTTGACATTTATTAAGTAACTTTTGGTTAGTTACATAATTAAATTCATATTACGATCATTTATTTGTCTATACATAACTATTAATGTACAGTTGGTGATCTTAACTTGGCTTTAATGTCCTTTATGAGTCTAATGGGCACATAACTTATATAAATCACGTTTTAAATAAATGTTGGAACTTGTCATTAAGACCCATCAGGAAAGTGTTTCCTCAGGTCTTTTTTTCTTTAGAGTTCAAGGCTTTTTTGAAACTAGAGTCTTGAGATATTTCCATCTCTGGTTGGTCTCTTGCTGTTAGCTGTTTTTAGCATGCTATTGATGCTTAGAGAGATCTAATGTTCTGTTCGCAGCAGTGCAAAGGCAGACATCACAGACAGAAAAATAATATAAAAGATAAAGTTGTAAAAACACTTTACAAACTGTTCCTTTTTTCATCCGTCTCAGAAATGCATGATTTAGAAAGTAAAAATATAACATAACCATATTTTTTTCCTTAAAATGTCAAGCATCATGGACAAATGACATTACATAGCAGCAGTCAACAGTAGTTACAAAAGGTGCAATGAGCAATCAGCTAATACCCGCCACAAGATGTCACAACAGTACAAAATATTAGTATAATATTATAATATATACGACTATAATATTAGTTATAATATATGCAGTGTGCTAAGAAGATTAAAGGAATACTTTAAGAAGCTAATGAATGTAAAAAACGAGAGCCAGAGGGGGACGGAAAGTGGATAGTTAGCCAATGAGGAAGTGCAGAGGATTAGTAGCAAGGAAGTGAGGCAGCTCTAGAAGAGTGGAAAGGCAGTTAATCCAGATGACACACAGTGGAGGTTTGGATGTGTCTAGGAGAAAGGGCAGTGGACCTTTTAACTAGATTGTTTAACACAATCCTGGAGATTGAGAGGACCCATGAGTAATGGAGAAGAAGTACACATCTTCTTCATTCCTTTCCAAGAACAAAGATGATGTGAAAAGCTGTAGCAGTATGGCTTCATGCTGTGAAAGAGCACTTCAGGTGTAATGTTTGCTTTAAGAGTGTTGCTGGGTGGGCACTGGTTTAGCATAGTTGGATGAGCAGGCGACCATGTGCTGCACGTCTCCCCCTCTGTCTCTTTTTGCGTTCCTGTCAGTCTTCACTGTCTCCATCTAATAAAGCCAGAAAAAGGCCAAAAAATATTTTTTTAAAAAAGTGTTGCTGGAACATCAAAAAGGGGTTGCAGTGTCTTCATGGATCCAGAGAAAACATATGATAGGGCGCCTGAGGTAGTGTGTTAGGAAATCAGAAGTGTATGTGAGTGTGGCGCAAGACATGCAGGACGCCAGCGAGACAGTGGGTTAGGTGTGTGGTAGAAGTGACAGATGAGTTCAAGGTGGGTATGGGATTACATCAGGGTTTGACTTTGAGTCCTTTCCTGTTTTTGATGGTGATGGACAGCCTGACAGGTGAAGTCAGGCAAGGGTCTACGTGGACTAACGATGCATACAGATGATATTTTGCAGTGGCGAGACGGTAGCAGAGAGCCTGGACATGTGGAGGTTTGCACTGGAGAATAGAGGAATGAAAGTCAGTAGAAGATAGAATACATACTCAAATGTATGCAGATGATGCAGTTATATATACGCAAGCAAATAGTGTCCAGCAGGTGGCAAAAGATCTTACAGCTGCTTTAGCATTAATGCATAGCTGGCTGGAGGACTCATGCCTAATGTTGAACACCTCAAAAACTGTCGGTATGTATTTTTCAAAACGCCCCTTAAACTTGAAGCAGTCAAACATATTCCTGGATGGAGTAGAGCTTGAATTAGCTCCAGAATTTAAATATCTTGGGGTCATTCTAGACCCAACATTATCCTTCAAGAGTCACATAAATAAAGTGTCCCAGGTACTTAAATTTAATAATCGAAATTTTAATCATATACGTAATAATTTAAATATGAATGTTGCAAAAACTTATTTTTACTCAATGATCATCTCTCATATGGACTATTGTTTGACGTCCTGGTCACTTGCTTGTCCAACAACACTTAAAACTATTGAAAACATGTATAAAAGAAGTTTAAAACTACTTGACAAAAAACCGACTTCCCACCACCACTGTCATGTGTTAAAAAAACATAAATTACTGAACTTCAATAACTTAGTGAAACTTAAAAGAGTGAGTTTAATATATAAAGTCTTACACTCCCTTGCTCCACCACCACTAAAGCAGTTCATTAGGCATAAAGAAAGCTCAGACAGGACCACTCGAGCTACAATCCGAGGAGACTTGTTTATACCCCACAGACGGACAGCATTTGGGCAGAACGTCCTTTCTGTCCAGGGTGGCCATCTGTGGAACAGTCTTCCTCAACCCATTAGAGAATGCTCGACATTCAATTTGTTTAAGGCAAAGGTTAAAAACTGGTTATGGACAAATCAAGTGTGTGATCATGTATAAGTTGTATAGTTTTAATGTTTTATTTGGGAACAGAAAGGTGTGTATGTGTAAGTTTGGTGATGGAATTTTTATTATGAATGAATGATGAATTTTTATGAATTATTATGTCTATTTTTATGCTTAAGGACAACAGATGGAAATTAGCCCTTGGCTATAATCTGGTATGTTTACATTCATGTAATTTTTTTTTTTACATTTATGTTCATTAACATGCACTGTCCTAAATAAATAAATAAATAAACATGAGTGAGAATGAGAGGGATACCGGTGGAACGGTAAACATGCAACTAGCACAGGTGGTGAAGGTGGGGTCAACCATCCAAAGCCTCATATAATAGACAACAGAGGTGAAGAAGAGAGTGCAGCGGGTGGAGATGAGGGTCAAGGTTGATGTGTGACAAGAGTGAATGGAAAGATTTCCCGTGTGGTGGTGAAACCTGCTGGTTTGGAGACGGTGGCACTGACAAAAAGGCAGGAGGCTGACGTGGAGGTGGCAGAGTTGAAAATACCAAGATGTTTTACTAAGAGGATGGACAGAATTGAAAATGAGTACATGAGAGGTATAGCTCATGTTGAAAATCATTTTTGGAGGGGTTAAGGGTTTCAGGATATTCAACCCCTCATGAACAAAATGTATTGCCTAAACCTTTTATACGTGTCTGGCCAGGTTCTAGTAAGTTATGCACAAGTTGGCTTCTTGTATATCCTGTGTGCTGTGGCTTAAAAGCCCCCCTAATCGTGAGACTGGCCTACTTTTTGGTGATCTGCTTGTGTGTGCCTGACGTGTCACAGCACGTGATTAATATTTGTTTTGGTGTCTGCGTTAAAATATTGTCTTTAACGCTTTCTCACCTGTGAGGCCCAGTTCGGTCAGATTTAGGCTGTTTATTTTCATCTGCTGTGTGCAGCTGGATGTGGTACTTGCAACGGTGGCATATTAAAAAAAAGTAAGACACTCTAGCACACGTGCACACTTCAGCACCTCTAATTTCAAGTCCTTTCCCAAACTGATAGCATTTCACCAGCAGTGGATAGTTGTTTATTAACTGGGCACAGTCACTTTTTTGTAGTATAGACTGTTCTGCCACTTATATCGTGCCTCCAGGAAACTGCAGAGGGATGATTGCCGTGTGAGTGCATGCACACGAGAACAAAACTAAATTTAGGACAGTGATGTGTTGTATTACTCAGTAACGGGTAAATGCATTACAGTAACACCAACACCGCTTTTACCCACAGAAAAACCAGGTAGGATGACAAATAGAGGTTTTCACAATTAACCAATAAGCTTATTTAGTAAGCCAGCTGTTTCCCCCATTCTCAGCCTTTCTCACTTGCTAAGCTAACCTTCATATTTCTTATGTAAACATATGAGATATCGAACTTTCCATCAAACTCTCAGTAAGAAAGCACATTTCCCAACTAATCATTTAACCTGGCCCTAAAAAGAGTTGACTCTGAATTTCAGTTAGCAAAGCAAACAAAACAGAGGCATGAAATTATAGTTTCTGCACTAGCATATTACTTTTACTTCTTACCAAGTCATAGTATTTTTAACAAATAATAGAAACTCAGTGCAAAGGGAACAGAAAGTGTTTATGCGAACATAGAAAAAGGGGTTTTCACCATGTTTCACATTTCTTGACACGCTGATTGAATGTCACCGAGTTACAACCCCAAGGGAAACCACAGCACCGCAGCCTCTTCTTTTCTCAGAAAATTTTCCAATACGTCACTAGAGGCAAGACGGCAAAACTTTAGTCAAAGAAATGTTTAGGGTACACGGCCTGAATAACCCTACAGACATGGAAATGACAGCACGCTGAACAACTCTGGAACGGTAAGTTCAATTTTTACTTGGTTTACTTGGTCTTTTCTAAGAGAGATCAAACACATTTTTTAGTTGCTATGAATGAATGAACCTGCGGTGAGGAAAGATGGTGTTGCAGTGTGATGGAGAAAGTGATAAAGTCTACTCTGAAGCGAGATTAGAAGTGGCTGCTTACGTGCATGTGATGAATGGAAAAGGCTTTCTTTTTTCTGTATTTAATTCATAAAATCATAACAAGTTAAAGCTCACCTATTGTGTTTATGCAAGAGTTCTCACTGTATTTTCCACAATATAATTGTGAACAAGACTTTTCACAGTTATATTGTAATTGTAATATATTCTGCACTAAAGATCACCTAAAAGGTCCAAGTAGACAGAAATATATTTAGATATAAAAACTAGTCCCAGTAAGATACCTAATGCTGTCTTTTTAATAAAAACGCTAACTCAGAAAGGTGCACTTTAAATGGCACAGGAAAACAGGTGGGGGGGTGAGGCAGGGGGAGGTGGCAGAATAGCAAAGACACAAAATAGTGTGGAGGAGCGAGAGAAGGAAAGGACGCCAGAGTTAAAGGGTTTCTAAAAGGACATGTGGATAGTTTTGTCAAATAAACAAAAGTCGTCCATGCACACAACAGCTTTTTTGGGGGTTGCAGTTTGAAATGTGTCAGCATGCTAACAAGCAAGTTTATCATGTTGATTTTACACATAAACAGTATTAAACAAATTGAAATTCAGACATTTCACAAAGCTCGTGGTAAGCTGTAAACACCCAAATTTCTGCCTGCCAGCAGCATTAGAGGAAACAGCTCAGGGGATTTATTGTATGTCTGTACAAAATTATGTGTCCCTGCATGCTCAACAGTCATACTGCTGCTGCCGCTGTTGTTTCGGGATACGCCTACTCCTAGACTGCGACTATGATATGCTAATTTCTCCCACCTTCAGCCCTTTCAGTTAAGAATTCAAGCCATAGCGGCATAATCAATCCAACCATCTCATTTCCAAGTGTCTGATCACATAAAAACTACTCGGCAGATTCTTGTCTCTGACGTCATAATAATAACGATACTTCAATTAATCACTTACAGTAAACAAGACAAGGTTCCACCAACTGACAACCATGCTCATTTTAGCTACTTATAGTCAGAGAGCAACAAACATCTTTACTGCCTCTTTTTGGTTGAACATCAGCCATAAAAACAAAAGAAGGAAAGAAAAAATACCCAGACAGGTCAGCAACTTTCTGGTAACCACCAGTTGCTTAGGGAAAATCTGCATTTCCTGACACCAACTATCTAATGAGTGACATTTTTGTCAGTCATGTAGGTTGACAGGGTGGACCAGACTTTAAGCCCATGTGACTGAAGCTTAACATGATGACTATTATGAAGCAGTTCTGATCTGTATGCCCACAGAAATGAGTAAAACATGTTACTCCAGCTCACCACTAGTTGTGGTTTCAGAAACCGCTGCACCAGTAATTTCAAGAAAAAAGTAGTTCAAGAAATGAAGAGCAGACTTTCTGGATTGTGAATGGTTGCTTTTTTTGTTATTGGAAACAAACATACCTTTCTGGGAAGACAAAGGGGTTAGGATGTGGTTTAAGTTTTTAGTGTGTATTTGTATTCAGTTTGCGGTTGTTTTTCTCGTGTGTCAGTGAAGTGAGTAAGGAAAGAGAGAAAGAGACGAAAGAGAAAAAAAAGAGATCAAAGAGTGTCAACTTTTTCACTTTGCTGTCGGACCAGTGTAGGGGAAGTCCAAAAGTCAGTAGACAAATGATATGAAGAGAACTAGTGCTTAACACATGAAAAATGGTTCTTAGAAGGTAAAGTATTAAGATAGTGTCTGATAAGAAGAGGCAAGAAGAGGAATCTTGATTTTTTTGAAGTTATTAACAAAGCGGGTTTTCCACAATTGGATAAGTGGTCAACTGACGCAAATCATTCAAATCTCCTGTTAGCTGGGGAAGTCTGTGGATTGTCCAGTATGACTTTGACTCGCATCATCAATCACATGACTTCAGATTTGAGTAAAAACAGACTTGTGATTTCAGTCTTATGAACTTTTTAAAAAAAAAATCCACCAGAACAGAAAAAGTCTTGTTGAAGTCTAACCAAAAACAAACAATCCATCCATCTTCTTCCGCTTTATCCGGGGCCGGGTCGCGGGGGCAGCAGCCTAAGCAGAGAAGCCCAGACCTCCCTCTCCCCAGCCACCTCCTCCAGCTTATCCGGGGAACACCAAGGCGTTCCCAGGCCAGCCGAGAGATATAATCTCTCCAGCGTGTCCTGGGTCTGCTCCAGGGCCTCTTCCCAGTGGGACATGCCCGGAACACCTCACCCAGGAGGCGCCCAGGAGGCATCCTTGTCAGATGCCCGAACCACCTCAGCTGGCTCCTTTCGATGTGGAGGAGCAGCGGTTCTACTCTGAGCCCCTCCCGGATGGCTGAACTTCTCACCCTATCTCTAAGGGAGAGGCCAGCCACCCTAGGGAGGAAGCTCATTTCTGCCTCTTGTATCCGCAATCTCGTTCTTTCGGTCACTACCCACAGCTCGTGGCCATAGGTGAGGGTAGGGACGTAGATCGATCGGTAAATTGAGAGCTTCGCTTTTACACTCAGCTCTCTCTTCACCACGACGGACCGGTGCAGCGTCCGCATCACTGCAGCCGCAGCACCAATCTGTCTGTCGATCCCTTCTCCCATCACTCGCAAACAAGACCCCGAGATACTTGAACTCAGAAACGTTGGACATAATTGGACAATATTACTCAGCTGAAACAAGGCTGTCCATAAGACTTGGCTTTGATGACACTGTAAGGGTAAAAAAGATGGTTTGTCAGAGTGGGAAAAATTGAGGCTGAGGCATTCCTATCCAAAGTAATTACAGTGAATCATTTCATGCTCTGTATTCCATACACAACACCAGAGGTTACAAGTAGACAATTTTACATAATCCAGACCTTTATGTCTTTAAAAAATGCTTAAATGTGACTAAATGGACAGTTTCACCTGGCTTCAAAGATAAATATAGCTTGGCTCTGTCATCATAGCTATGAAAATGTGTGCAGTGTTTACTAGTGATATTGTTGAAGTTGAATAAAGGTAAGTGTGGGCACAGAAGCTCATGGAACTTCATGATGAATCTTTTGCATTTAAAAGACTCACCGCTCTTTGAAAGTCTGTCTGAATGCTTTAACTGCAGAGGACTTCTACCCAGGCAAGAAGAAAGACTTAGCTGTGATTAAACCAAAACACCCACATCAAACATGCGCCTTGTTTGAGCCGTCTGCTACAGATTGATGTGACTGCAGTGCGACCTTTATAGATCTGGTAGAGTGAAAGGTCAGTTTCTACAGATTCCTCACACTGAGGAGCAGCAGTGCATTAGAGGTGTCAGGTAGGTGTATGTTGTCAGACCATTTGCATGCGGAAGATCAGATAACGAATAAAATATAAGCAGTCTCATATCATAATTTGACACAATAAGTAATCTACTTCATTTCCTATCCCATACTGGTGTTTCTCTTTTTTATTCTGGAAGATTGCAAGGCTGTTATCTTCTTGGATCACTACATGCAACATTGTCACCCTAAAAGAGCTCTCATCAGAGAGTCTCAATGTCAGGATGGAACTGATATTGCTTTATGCTGCAGCACATGACTCAATCTAATAGTACATTTTAAGAGGATTTAGTTAGTGTAACTTCCCCCCCTCACCTTTTGTATCAACTGACATCTTGTTAATTTTTACACAAAGTGCCTCCTGTTAAGCTTATCAACTTCCTGACTACTAAAGCACTTTCTTGTAATGTGCATGACTGGAAATTGTATACTCCATTTATTAAAATCCTGTAAGTCTGAGCTCATTGCATGTAATCAGATTAAGTTTTTTTAAGAAGTGCCGTTAGCAGGAAGTGAACCTGTCAGAATAATGGAACATTTGAGTTCTCAGAAAAACATTTTGACCTTTATTAAACCTTGCAAACAGGTGACCGTAGAAGCACCAACATAATGTGCTTTCCCCTGTGCACGGAAATGGAAGAAAAACAGTAGTGTGCAGCGGTTTAGGCTAAAAAAAAAGGAGAACAACACTTTTTCTTTTTTTTTTCTTTCTTTTTTTTTAAAGAAATGATACTGGCACCACAAATATTTATCAGTAAATGATTTTTAAAATCTTACACTGCATTTTAAACTGCAGCAACTCATGGTATACTTGCCACGAACTGCCACAAGTGTTGACTTCTGCATGACACTTGGAACGTAGTTTGTTAGACAGTTATTCTATGGATTGTGGCTGAAGATAATATTTAGGGTTTTAGCTGCAGGTTCAGGTTTAGGTTTTCTATCATGCTACAAAGCAGAATATATGTTATGTTATGAATGTGAATCTAAACATGTAAAGAATCTACGTCAGCGCTGTGCAGTATAAACTTAATATGTTTGCGTTAATCACAATGAAAAGAAATGTTCGCTTGAATATCAATGAGATAAAATGCTTTTAAAAAAAAGTCTTTACAGATAATACTGCAGTAAACGCACAAGGTGAAAGTTTTAGGTCAGGCTGTGGGTGTTTGTGGGTCAGCTTGCACTTGGCTGCAAAACCACAAGAACCACGAATCCACACAAACACTTTTTTTTTTTCATCCTGTTTTTCACAGAGTTTAAATGTCATTGCGGTCCACATGCAAAGGCAGCTGCAGCTAATACATTTATAAGTATTAGCTGTAGCATGCCCTTTGTGTGCATTGCTGTGCACGGTTAAAAATCCAGCAGGCTGGGGGAAATGGCAGGCTGTAGTCAACAAACTAATAAATGATGATGAAATTTAAAACTGAAACATTAACGCAGAAGCTGCCAGTTTTTATTTGACTGCATGTTTAAATGTGTCATCAGGTACTAAATTTAACCTTATCTGTCAGTTGAAGGAAATGATAGGAAGTAAGAAACACGTGTTGACATGCTTCAGATGCTCAGAAGTGAAGAATAATTAATCAGAAGTTCACATTTTAGTCTGGAGAGCAGTGCCGATTCAAAGTAAGATCCTCTACAGTGTTAATTGCTTGAATTGAAAAGCAATGAATTCAACCTTTTTTTTTTCCTTTTATCTGTTTGGGTTTGTGTAGCTGACACAATTATTATTATTGTTTTATTAAGAGAACTGTTTGATATTTAAACTGTATTTTATTAAATAGTTTTGCTGAATTCCAGTGGAGATTGAATGGAAACTGCTGACATTTTTGCACAAATGTGGGTGGGATGAAAAAGGCAGACTGTTGTATGTTCCAAAAAGGAAGCTGATGAAAGGTTTTGCATGTCTTGAGTGTGCGTGGCTGAGTGTAAAATGAGAATTTGACCAGAGAATTTCTTTTCATTACCTGTTTTAATGGCTGTATGAGTGTGGCCTTTCAGAAAAACCAGCTGGTCTTGTTTTACCCTGAAAAAGGAAATATCAATGACATTGTATTTGGTGTTGATTTTGATGCATAAGCCTGATTTACACTGGAACTTTGTTGTCTCAAATCAACATTGTTCATTTATCCTGTTACTGCAAGAGAACAAATGTCACATTTGTACAGATGTGGAACCGCAGAGGAGTGGGGCAGGATCTGAAACACTTCTATTTCTGTTTTTCCATCGACTGCTTATGTTACAACTTATTCTTGATGTGTTTGTAGGCAGCAGTTTTTTTTCTATGTGTATCTCTGTCACATTGTTGCATCTTGTCAACCAGATGATTTAATAAACACTTTAAATTTATTTATTTTTTATCTGGGCAGGATGAGAAAAATTGGGAAGCAGTGAGCCAAAGTCTGGAGCGACTACAATGCTTCAAATCTTCCAGTCACTGAGCTTTGGAAACAAACCATCCCAGTGGCCTCAAAGGACTTAACAAATGGAGAGAAATAAGAAAAGCCTTTCCCTGTTTATTCTGCTGCCTGTGCTGCTGCTCTGCAGAAGTGATGAGTGTCCCAGGCTTCCAGAGAGTTAGTCTTTATTCCTCTTTATTCATGTTTAACTGATTTTAAGATCTGTTGTTTAACATATTTACTCATTCTCATCGAATCTCTCCGGTTTTAATTCTCACAGATCTCACTTGCTACACTGACTACAATAGAAACATCACATGTTTGTGGAACAGCAAATACGTGTCTGATGACACTGCATGCACCATACATGCTCAGTATGAATCTCGCTACATGTAAGGACCTCAGTCACAAAAAGAAAACCTAGATGCATAATACTTACAATACACGAGTCACAAATGTCATCAGTAACATCATCTACAGCAAAATCAAATGAATATTCTTCTTCTCAGCTCTTACAGCACTTCCTGTCACCTAAAGTCTGTTGACATGTCCAGACCAGACCTAAAGGAGTGCTCCCTCATCTTTGAAATGGAATTCACTGTGAGTGTGTAAACAACTAGCATTGTTGGTGGATACCCTGTTTATTAAAAATATGTTTAAAATCTGTAGAAGAGAGAAAAAAAGAATCATCTGCTTTTTAAGGTATAGACAGATGTGAAGAATCCTGTGATGAGCATATGGCCAGCAGGACATTTAAAGCACACTGCTTTCCATTTTATATTAGAGTATCTATGTATGAATTTCAGGAAGTACAACTCCAGGATCAGGCTTCTTTTTTATTTTTACTTTTTTTGCACATGAAGTGAAATTAAGCTAATTATGGCCTCTGTGCAGACACAGACTACTGTGTGAAAATGCTAATTTCTCAAAACGTAGAAGCTAAACTGAGAGAGCATTCTGGACCCCTTTTTTTCTAATATGTGCGGGTATACCTGCACATATGAAATAATAATATGTCAAAAATGAAGAAGAAGCATAACTGGTCCCACCCTTGTGAATTTCACTCTGTGACACCAAGGAAAACCTCAAGCCTCAAGCATATACATCACTTCACAAGTACAGTGGGGCAAAAAAGTATTTAGTCAGCCACCGATTGTGCAAGTTCCCCCACTTAAAATGATGACAGAGGTCAGTAATTTGCACCAG
>NW_024582619.1:340307-357715 GCF_018398535.1 Haplochromis burtoni | reverse complement strand
TACCTCTGGTGCAAATTACTGACCTCTGTCATCATTTTAGGTGGGGGAACTTGCACAATCGGTGGCTGACTAAATACTTTTTTGCCCCACTGTATACATCACTTCTAGATTTACATCGCAACTATTATCTGTAGATTTGAATCAAAACATTTTAAATTTACCAATCGATTTAGATCTTCACTAGTTTTGGATCATTTTATTTAATTTTTCAAAACAATTTCTTTCAGTTTCAGTCTTTCCATGTGTTGTCCATGAATCTGAGCTGTGCTCATATGAAGCAGAGTCTAATCACTTCCTACATGCCATCCTGTCACAGTGAGTGTAACCTATAATATACTACCTCATTGTTACTTACAATATGACCTATTTACGGAGCCCATAGAACATATTTGTCTGATTCGTGTGTGTGTGTGTGTGTTCATGTGCACACTCTTACAGTAAAGGTGAATCCTCCTTCGAAGCCAGAAGTCAACGTCACCTCTGTTTCCTGGTTGTCCGAAGACCCCAAACATGAAATGATCAGTTCATACGAAAGTGAAGTGCAGTGGAAGCAGCAGGATCAGTCATGGAGTGTAAGTTTAGATTTTGTATCACAATGTGAATGAGTTTGGGTATGAAGTCGAGATCCTGAAAGTGCACGTTTAAATAGTGTGTACACACGATCCTTGCCCTGTGTTTGTGTGAATTCATAGCAAGAGTAAATAAAGTGATATAAAAATCTTTCTGTCTGTCAGGATCCCCCCTTTCAGAAAAAAGGTGACATTCAGTGCGAGAATGAGTGCAGGGCAGAGCTGGACCCAGACAAACTGATACAAGGCGAGAAGTACGAGGTACGAGTTCGTGTGCGGTCTGTTAAACCTCGACCCGAGGGAGCCTGGAGTGACTGGAGCCCCACTGCATCATGGGAGTCACCAGTAGGAAAAAGAAAACCACCATCAGGTACTTTTTTTTGCCAAAAAGAAACTCTGCAGAGTTCTCTTTTACATTCAGTCCTGCCTTCTCTCATTTTTCTAAGCTAACGTGATCGGCTCTGTCTTCTGTTTCAGTACAACAAGGACACACATTTTATAAGAGCAACTAAAGCCCACAGAAATTCTGTATTTGTTATACCTGATGAAGTCAGTACAGTCAGTACCATTGTTATTCTCTGTTTATGTAAATGACATGCAGCTCCAAGATAGGAAAGTGAAAATGTGAAAATATGCTGATGATATGGCTATTGTTGGTCTTCTATAGGAACTCGAGCCCTAATGGTTTTGCTCAGGGATGCAGGTTGAAAGAAGGGTGTAAATTTCATTATTTCCTTATTAAAAATGAAAAAGCTTGTCTTGAATTACCCAATCCTCATGACCGGCTTCACTTTCTGATCAGTCTGTGAGAGTCATTAATATCTTTAAGTATCTGGAAACACATTTTAAGGACAAGATTTATTTTTTTTATGCTCATTCCATTTACAGGAAAGCTAATTGGAGAATATTTTGTTATTTTGTAACATGATTGTTAGAACTACCAGAACAATTACTGGTCGATAGCAGCCTTGATTGGAATCTAGTATCTTCAAGCTGTCTTAAGGAAAGCCTGGTCTATTGTTACTGACCCCAAACACCCTCTTCACTCTGATTTTGAATTAATGCTGTCAGGATGACGTTACAAGATGCCTCTAGCTAGCAAAAATGTCTATAAGAGATCCTTTGTGTCAAAAGCATTTAATATTTTTAAAAAATCCATCATATACTGTGAAGTATTTCTATAGGTATATTGGAGTTTTATTTATGCTTAGGTTTGAATGCGGTCTGATTCCTACCAATATTTTTATTATGATTTTATTGCCTGGTTGATTTTTGACTTGGTGAACCAAAGACAATTTTCCATTAGTGTGGACGATAAAGTTATTTTATTCTGTTTTTGTTTTTTTTGTATTTTTCAGATGTTCCTAGACTTGTTGTGTGCATAATTACAGCAGGTGTTGTAGTGTTAATGGCAGTCATTCTCTGCACAACTAAAAAACACTGGTAAGCAAACTTTTCCAAAAATATTCTGGTATGATGTATTAAAAACAAAAAGATTCTTTTTGACAGCTTCGGTTTTGATTGTAATTTTGTTGCCTCAGGGTTTATGTAGTAAAGACAATGAAAGGTCAGCCCGTACCAGACCCAGGAAAATCCTCCCTGCAGAATGTACATTTTAAGGTAAGCATACAGGCTCTAGATGCGTCCTCTTTACTCTCTACTGTTAAATCATGTAATCAGGTTACAGTTTACAGTTTAAAATGAAAAACAATCGAAGCTGCCATTTCAGGGCAGTAAAAAATAACATTTGTGTACTATCATGGTGAACATGTTTGCAGTAAATGTACATGACACAGCATTTATTTTGAGCTGTGTGTCAGCCACATATGACTGTAAGTTGATGTGGCAGGCCGTGGCTTGCGGTGCTGTGCAGGGAGGGCAGACGCACCTGCATGGCATCTGCAATCATGGCCCGCCTACTTAAATACTGTAGTGGGTCCTGCGTGTGCACAGCAACCATAAAGTATTAATAAAGAATGATTAAAATACCACTGGGTCAGCCGTGGTCGTTTACAGTCGAATACTGAATCTTCTTTAGTTTTCAGTTCAAATACTCTGTCATAACCATCTACAAATAAAAATGAGATAACTGCAGCTCATAAACAGACACAGCATGCAACATAAAAAGAGAATTACTGAAAGTTGTGCTGCAGACAAACAAAATTGATCACCGATCCATTCATCTTTTTAATCCTTTTCTTGAAGTGCAGACTGAATATCTAGTATATTTCAAACGTTTCTAATCTCTTCTGTTCTGTGACTTTCTCTCCTCCAGAGTGGGTTCTCCAGTGAATACTTTCACTCCTTCTTGAAACCAGTGGAAATGATCAATGTAGAATTAATCTCACCTGTGGATGCTGCTGTGGCCTACAAGCCAGATGAGAAGATGGTGTTGAACAAAGGCAGCTATGACTCCACCAGCTCCAGCTTCACTAACCCAAGTTACTCTGAGCTTTGTAGCCCTCCTCCTATTTCCTCACTCACTGCTGGGAATCTGAAGCCCTGTGCGGTTGACACGCCTTATGGTCCTGTTGGTACTCAGGGTGAAGGAAAAAGCGCAGAACAGGAAAGTGATGAAGCGAGAGAGAAAGAAAAGGAGACGTTAATGCTGCTGCTCAAAGGCAGCAGTAACAGTGAGCCAGTGCAGGTGATTTCAGACTACGAGAAAACTGAGAGGCTCGACAATGATCGATTTAGGCTCCAGAGTCTAGATTCAGGCATGTGCAGTTGTGCAGAGGTCAGTGAAGAGAGCATGGAGGCAGATAGCATCAATATGACTGATAGCCATGATGAAGAACCTGAGGCTGAGGAAGAGAAGGAGGGAGGGAATGAACAAAAAGCAGATTTTCAGAGGCTGTTTGGAAGCAGCGGAGGTGTGTTTGGCAAGTCTATCCAGGTTTGTTCTGATTATGAGCGAGTGGAGAAACAGCAGGCTGACAGCCCGGAGCTTCCCAGCTTGGATTCAGGTGTTAGCAGTGGGGGAGAGGAGCAGCTGAGTCAGGATGAGGGCATGGAGGATGCTGATAAGTCCACTGAATCTACACGCTTCCTGTTTCCACCTCATCCTTCCAGTGCTTTACCATGCTCCCTGCTCTCTTTTCCACAACTGCCTCTGAACTTGCCTGGGCCACGACTGAGTCCAGCTTTGCAGCTCCAGCCAGGTCACATGACACAGGGGTTTGCTCTGATGTCAACAAGCAGGTCGGTGGAGCCCTCTGGTGATGGATATATGCCAGTGAAACAGGAGGACGGCTGAGAACAGACAGCAGGCTCAACTAGCAGGACAACATAGCATGTAGCACTTGGAGGAGTCATCACAGTCACTCAGTTCTCAGGAAAATGTAACATCACATAATTCTTTCTCTTCTGCTCAGTTTTCAGCAACTTTGACAGTTTCATGAATGTATTTTACTTTTGTTTTTTATATATTTATATAAATATTTATGCCTGCTCAGAAGCTCATACTGTCACCCCAGAATAAAATAATGTGACTCTTTCTACAATGTAAAGGCTGCCCTCTCTGCCATCATACTAGCTGACCTGACTGACTCTAAACTGCGTAAATCTGTGTAAACTGTGGTAAACTTCCCTACATGGACTAAAGTTTTTGGCCACATACATATTGAGCAATTTAAATCCATACCATGAAGCTTCCAGTGCACATTTTTTATCCTGATGTCAGTGGCAGAGGAGGTTTGGAGCTGTGCAGAGCAGAGATGGGCAGTAACGCGCAATCCGATTACTTTTTTCAAGTAACGAGTAAAGTAAGGGATTACTGTTGCAAAAACGGTAATTTGATTACCGTTACTTTCCCGTAGGAACGCTGCGTTACTGCGTTACTAAAACCGTGATTTTTTTTGCGAGAATGTCTCATGACAGTAACGTAAGCAAGTGCGACGTTCGTGACAGCAGCTGTGTGCAGATCAACAATGGATAATATATCGAGTGCAGGAGAGAGTATGAGCGTGCAGCGTTTAAAGCGTGGAAGTACTGACCTTACTTTAAGTTTGATTCCATAAAAAGTGACAAAAACCTGCCCCAGGGTAAACCTCCGCCTACGCCACTCCTGCTTTACAGGTGAAAATAGAGCAAAAGGGCCGCTGAGTCTTTGATTTTATTTATTTTCTGCTGTGTTTCACTTGCATCTATTTGAAAGACTGAGTGTAAAAACAAAAAATATTTTATGTTATGTGCTGGAATGTGCAGAAAATAGGTTTAAATATTAAACAAATTTCTTCCAGTCAGAGAATGTTGCATATAATTAAATTTTTGCTTGATGCATAAGTTAAAAGATTAAAACTAATAAAACAAGTTTTAAAGAGACTTTTCCATTTGATTACATTTTGTATGATGGATTATGTAGAAAAAGTAGAATTGGGCTGAAAGATCTATCGCTTTATCACCTATTCAGGTTGTAAATCGTGTTTTTAAAAAGTAACTAAGTAACTAAGTAATTAATTACTTTTGAAAATAAGTAATCAGTAAAGTAACGGGATTACTTTTGGGGGGAAGTAATCAGTAATTAGTTACTGATTACTTTTTTCAAGTAACTTGACCAACACTGGTGCAGAGCCTTGGTGGCTTTTATCTCAGCTTATGTTGTCTGACATAGTATTACGGTACCACACTGTGAGAGCAGTGAACTGTTCAGACCCATTCTTTCACAAATACTTGCAAAGGCAGACTGCATGGATGCTTAACTTTATACACCTGTAGTCATGGAACTGAAACACCTGAATTCATTGAGTCAGAGGTGTGGCCCAATACTTTTGGCCATATAGCAGCGTATTTAACAATGTTGGATTGCTTGTTTGTAACAGACTAACTTGGTAACTTTATTGCAGGAAACATATCCGGTCGTTAAGTGATGACGTGACGAATCCTACTTCCGGGCCTAAAGTAGTCTGCGTTTAATATGGCTTTTGTGTTGTTAACATGTTTAATGTTTTGTATTTTCTTCTATTTAATCTCAAAAAGCTCCTAAAACAGTCAGTGATCACTGTTGACCTCCCTCGGCTTTTATTACCGCTAATCTACAGCCCAGCCCATGCAGCAGTATATGAATGACTAACCTCATATTGTGGATGGATTATCTCAGTTGTTCTCCTGGCTGAAGTTTGGTCCTTTTACAGCATCCTGCCATGCGATTACATTTGTTCCTGACCACCGAGAACACTCACGTTAACTTTTATCGAGTGGAAAAAAGTTAGCTTGTTTATATTATGCTAACATAGCTGTGTCGCTAGCGGTCACGTAGCACATCATTATATACCAGCTAGCCAAACTTCAGTAACCCTACAAATCGTCACTGCTGTTTAGTTTTCTGTCTTCATTTATGTTGGAAGTGATAACAGAGCTGTACGTTTTAATTTGTTTCCAAAACCCCGCAGTCAGGACATGCTATATTGTATCTAGATAGAAGCTAGTGAGCTAACTTCCTGCTAACTTCTAACTCCGTTAAATATCATAAATTTGATTTTATTTATTCTTGTGTGGCAGCTATTTACTGACTTTAAGAAGTTATTTGAAATTATGTCATTTCATGAATAACAGTTATTTTCCATGAAAACTAAAAATAGTTAAAATCTCAATAAAAATTAACGAGAAATACATGCAATTTTGCAGTTTTTTGGCTCAACATGTCGTTTTGAGGTTAGGGGTGCCATTGGGTCATGGTTAGGTTTTTGGGTAAGGGTTAGGGTTAGGCATTGATTTCTGATGGTTGGTTAAGGGGCATTATGTCAATTCAGTGTCCTCACTAAGATGTGAAAACGAACATGTGTGTGTCTGTGTGAAGTTTTGATGTGAATCTGAAAAACACAATTTTGAAAACACTGGAAAGACCTGAAGACACTTTTTCCTTTTCTTTCTATGCAAACAAAAATGCCCACTGAGGCTTTTCAGTGTGAAATTTTGTTTGTATAGAAAATACCTGTGCCATTTGTCTCTGTTGCCATCTACTGGTGAACATCACCTTAACACTACATCAGGTGAGATTTTCACTCTGCACAGCAACACAAAACTCTTTTAACAACACAAACAAACAACAAAATTAATACATTTTAAAATGATGTAGACAGCTCAAGATAATGTTAACAAAGACTCAGTGAAAACTGAAGTTTATCTTAATCCTTAAAATATGCAAGGAATCACAGTTGCTTATGTCCAGCATCACTCTGTTATTATAAAATTTATCTAAAACATGGCCAGTTTAATGTCTTAAACTGAAATCACATTTTGATCAACTTAAAATCCAGCTGATTTTTTACCCAAAGAGTTAGATGTGACATATAAAAAGTGGGCAGGACAAGGCTTAAAGGTATACTGTACATTTTATGATAAGGGAACTCTTAGGGACTTCCAGTCAATAAAAGATCAATGCCAGTTAAGCAATAGTGATTTTTTTAGGTTTCTCCAAATCCAGCATCATCTACATAACTTTATACCCAAGAGAATAGATCTTTTCTCTCTTCCTGTTCTGAATATATTTGTTAAGGCATACTATGCAGATCCTGGTCTCAAAGTGATTTCTAGACTGTACAAGTGTTTACAGGAAGTTAAGAATATGAATACAATTTACATCAAACAGAAATGGGAAAGGGAAACAAATATGGTAATTTCAAATGACACTTGGTATCAGCAATGTGCTCTGTTATACGGCATTTTGAGTCTGGCTGCCCGAAAGACTAAATGGCTCGGTGTAAAAATTCCATCACTAAATGACATGAAGTTGTGTATCGGTTGTTTAAAATGGAAAAAATTACATTCTCTAACAGATTTCAATATGACACATTTGTTGAAATTTGGGACACATGGAAACATTACATTTAGTCAAGGCGTTCCGAATTTGTATGAACCTCCATATTCCAGTATCTTATATTTTTGAATTGTTATGTACATATGTTAACTAGTAGGTACATCCCTTGCTTTTTGTGTTTGTTTGTTTATTCTTGTTGTACATGTTGTGTTTTATGTTCCCTATTTTAAAAAATGTATATTTAACAAAAGGTCGACATACTGAAAAGTGACTTTCACACTCTTTAGAATTGTGCCTGTAACTCTGTTTTTGCCTTATGTTTCAATAAATTGCTGCACATATTAAAAATAATAATAATTTAAAAAAAAAACAACTAAAACTGAGTCAGCACCAAAAAAACCTCGTACCTTTTAAGAATTTGTCCATAAACAGTAGCATTGCTCTTGAAATACCGGGGCTAAATCCAGACCTGAAATCTATGGAATTTTCAGTCAATACAGTATACTATTATTGTATTTAATAGTAAAATTTATGTAAAATGTCAAACATTATATGCTACCTAAAGGTTGAAGTCACAGAATGATACTGAAATAAACAATCAATGCAATTTGAGTTTGTTGTTTGTTGCTAAAGTAAAACTTTTGATGAAGCTCTGGTGATAGAGCCTGTGCCTTTATTGTGCCATAATGTCTCCTTTTAAACTGTCCTCTTGCTCGTCTTTAGGATGCTATACCTTCTTCACCTTTCCTGTTCCTTTCACTAAACTGCTCACTCTTGTTCTCCCTGCTCTCACTTCCTGTTCTGTTTAGTCAGCATGTGTCAAAGAAACCCCCCAAAACTATCATTTTTTGATATGATTATTAGATATTTAACATGTTATTTATCAACTTATTTTATGCACTGAATCAATGAATTATTAAACAAATACCACACTGTAGAAAATCAAATTATTAATGCACTAAGCCAGTGGTCCCCAACCCCCGGGCCTTGGACCGGTACCGGTCCGTGAGTCGTTTGGTACCGGGCCGCGAGAGTTGAGGCTCAGGTGTGAAATGTATGGTTTTCAGGGTTTTTAGCGTTATTTTGTTATCGTTTTTATTGTTAACTCTGTTTTCCTGGGTCTTTTCACATGTGAAGCAATTTCCTGCCACAACAGCTAAATGGTCCTCAAAGAAAATACTGAATGCCTGCACAGTACAGGCCAGTATTTAATGCAGCCACAGATCTACATCAGTCAGCATTCTGCTCTTTCCACCTCAGTCATGTCACTTTCTCATGTGAGTGACTTCTTCAGTCTCAGCTGACTGCAGGTTTCCACAATCTCATAAACAGTACATTTGCACAATGACTGACACAAACAATGTGCTGTGAGGTCAGTTTCATGACCATTAATATGCAAATTGTCATGACCATTGATCAATGGCCATTCGCAGAGAGTTGGGAAATGGCTGCAATCACAGCATTGTAAGATGGTAAAAGATGCACCGTTAGGCTATCTGGCTAAGTGGATGGGACAACACAGAAGAGCTAACTCATCAGGCAGTTTATTTATGCCTACAGGCATGATGAAGACATGCTGGACAGGGAGGAGCACTAGTTTGAGTGCAGAGTCAAAGAGGCCATTTACGTGAAAAGGGAAAGACCATCTCTGAATCAAGGAGGGGGCCTAAGGGAATCATAATGGGCATGGTTTTTTGTCTGACTGGTATTCTTGGTCTTCTTGAAGCTTTGTTTGATTTCATGAAGCTGTCTTGAACATGTCTACATGCCTAAATGCTTTGTATTGCGGACTCACAATTGGTTAATTTGATATTTGCATTATTGAGCAGTTGAACAGGTATACCTAATAAAGTGGCTGCTGAATGTATGTAATATGACTTTGCTGGACCATACAGTAGTCGATGCTATGCTGTCAGGTTGTATATATTTTCTTTGTCTTGTTTCTGATCTGTATGTTTTCACGAGTATTATTTTGCTTTTCTCCATTTCAGCAATTTTTCACATAAATCTGTCTGGATCCTTTTTACAGAGTTTTGCAGAAATCTTTGCAAAATCAGTGAGGTTTTGTAAAGGTAAAGTAAAGAACAATTTAATGTCCAAGTCTTAAAAAGGTGGTGAAAGATTGTTATTCATTAATCACAGAGTTGAAGTGATTGACTGACTGGCACATATGACAAATGTGAAAAACGTTTTGATTATTGTCCTGTCTTTAGTACAGGTGAGTCTGTGTCATAAAACTATTTTGAGAACTACATGAAGTGCAGTGAGAATAACATTCCTGCTGTGAACATCGTGCCTAATTGATTGAGACAACCTGTAAAGCCAGGGCGTGAATTACAGCGGATCCTGGCATGACATTAGCACTCTTCATTCTCATACCTGAGAAAAGGTTTGCAGTTTTTCTCAGTTGCTTTGGTGCAATTCTCACATCTGTAGCCGCTTTCTCAAAACAATGATCATTAGTGGGAAAGAGTGATGAGAAGAATGTTCCAGCTCTGAGATTTCCACCAAAGTGACTAAAAAACAACAAAACAAACTGTGTTACAAATATGAAATTTTGTCTTACTGGTTCAACTGTATTACAGTAACATAAAAGACAGTTATCCTGCTTAACATACTTGAAAAGGCACACATAGAGACCTCTGTATAAGCAGTTACTAATGAGATTCCCCCTAATGTATATCCCAGTTTAGAAAAACTTAAGCAAAAGCGGAAGTTGTCTTTCTGTTCACAGAATAACATTTATGCGTTCAATTTCATTAGAAAAAGAAAAAAAGAATCTAAGTATTCTTTTAATATTTCTTGTTACGAGTGGCGGGTGTTGTTATGCTAAAAACATTTTCCAGTCCAACAACAGAAGTGAATGAAAAACGGAGAATTAATACCATGACGTGACGTTTCAGTCACAGTCATGCCTAACCTGTTTGGATTGTGGGATGAGCATTCATTTAGTGGAGCAGCCAGCCAAAGTGCAGCATCCTGTAGTGACACAGAGACAAGAGACAACGTTACACAATGCCACAGGTAAGAAATTCAAATGGAATTTTAATGAAGTTCAGATGACTCAGAACAACTTTTACTCAAAATGCCATTCATATTGTTTTAGTCAAAATAGCCTACCTATCTGGAATTTGTTCCAAAATATTATTTGGCAGAATTATAAAATATTTTTTTAAAAATCAGGTTTTGGCAGTTAATTTGGTCATTTTGTGCTGAAGAATGAAGCTCTGTCCAGCTCTCAGTCTCCGCAAACCTCACAGTAAACTGTTATCTTTAGAACGGCTTTCTAGTATTTTCTATATCACCATGTTGCTGCAAGGCTTTTCAAATGTCAGTTTTTGTGCTTGCTTTGTAAACTGCAAACTTTATGCAACTCACCTTGAGTCACATAGTCAAGAAAAACATCGTCTTCACTGCTTAATACCAAGCATACGTAGGGAGGGGTCATTACAGTGTGAGCATGTAAATGTCTTAAATATGTTGCTTGCTTGTGCTTGTTTTTCATGTCTTTTTTTAGTGATTTCTTCTGAAACTTTATTTAGATGTTACATTTACGTTACATTGACATACATATATTCATATATACAAGCATCGTGCACTTGATTACGCCGAAGATGATTGGAGTCAATAATAAAGGAGTTATTAAGTAATAATGTAGTCAGAACAAATCATTGGAATTCCTATTGCATACAACTGCTTCCCATATTTACTGTATGGGTACCATCATTGCCAACATTATATTCCCTTAGAAATGCTTGTATGTTTGAATGCATTTTTAGTATGTCTTCAGTTTTGTTACTTTCTTAGTCAAAGGCTGACTTTGGAACAATGCCACTGATAGATAAACTGATAAACAGCCATTATCAAATTTTACTCGGAGCAAAAGTGAAACCAGTCAACAATCGGTGTGTCAGCTGCAGAGATGTCATCAGCTTTGTTTAGCGGACCTGAGATCTTGAGACAAATTCCATTGTAAAAATGTATAGATCACAAGATTTGACTCAACATTGTAATGTGAACATGCACTTATGGTCTCTAAGAATAGAGGGGGGGGCAGTGAAACTGTAGATGCATTTTTTGATAAACTTACATAACTCTTTTTGTAACATAGTGGGACCACCTTCAATTATGTTCCTTCTTTTGTACAGCCAAAGCATCCCCTTCCCCTGCCAAGGAAACAAATCTCACTTCTTGATGAGCCAGAAAAAAGTGCTCCCCTGTCTCCCACGAAATCTGGAGAGGTTTGGGTTCAGTCGCCTACACTCTCAGAAGTTTAAGCAGTGGCTATATATAAACATATATGGTTTAATTCTAATAGTTTTTAATTATTTGGTGATTTTTTTCTCTATTTTAAACTCAGGACATCTGCTCGAGTCCACCACCAGTGTCACCAAAGAAGTGGACTGTTAAAAAGAGTCCAGAAGGAAATGGAGTTTTTGTGGAAAAAATAAAGGTACCGCTGGTCTATATCTAATGTTTTTTTTTCTGTCCACATCTACTCACACAATGAATGCTTTTAATGTGTCACAGAAATGTAGTTTATCTGAAAGCAGTTGAATTGCAGCAGTACAAAGGTCAGACATGTGCATTCAAAGAATCTGAAACTGGTGTGTCTGATCAAACTCTCTGTCATGTGAGATAACATATGAAGTATGTGCACAGTTCAAACAGGATTACCATGTTCAAGGTTGATCTAATGAACATGGATTGTTTCTCTTTTTCTAAGATGCTGGATCAGTGTTTTAAGGATAAAGGTGAACCCCCTCCACTGCCTCCTAAACCCCATCGACTGCAGCTTGATGATGAAAATGAAGCCCTGGTAATTACTTAAAATAAACACAGCATTAAATTGATATCAAGTGATTGTTTTGTCATGTTGTAGTCACTTTAAATCATCTCTCTTTAATTAGGATGCTGAGAGTCTGTCAAACTCCTACAAAGAGTCAACACGTGAGTAAAAATATCCAGCTTGAAAAGATTTCAATTGGATGTTGTTTTTTGTGGTATCCTGTTGTTGCTGAACTGTAGTGTCATTTGCTTCTAGCCTGGAAAACTCTGTCCAGTGAGCTCCAACTTGGTAGAGTACCAGAAAAAGTGTAAGTTTTTCCTCCATGCTTTTACATGTGGGAACAGTAGTTATAGTTAAAATGATTGTTTGTTGGCACTAAGTTTGTCTTTGGATTAATTTCATCTTCAATCAATTCAATGCAGCTTAATTCAATTCAGTGACATGCAGACACACCACACAAATGTGAGCATCTTCCTCTCTTCAGACATCGTTGTACTTCAGTCTTTAACAAAGAGTCGACAGACTGACAGTACTGTCATGAACCTACTCGTGCACTCCTTTGGCTACAGCACTTCTTTTATACCATACAGCTGATTGGCTGATTGCACGTGTTTAAGTTCAGGCCTAACTTTAGTTCCCAGCCATTCACACAGCCTTTTTGCTTAAAGAACATCTTTGCATGCTACACTGGCTCTCGCTGCCCAAAGCTGAGGAGGAAAGCAGTTTTCAAGACCACAAAATTTCACAAAACATTTGGAAGAAAGAAAGAAAAAGAACAATGCAAGTGAAAGTGAAGGCATGCAGAGATGCCGGAAGGGGCTCGTTCTCTGTGACCTTTTTGTTCATGAACATACACAACTAGGGCAGGGCTGGCAACTCCCATATCTCTCATGATAATAATTAAATATGAATGCCTTTTTGTTATGCATTAGTTTCACTTTCTTAAATTAATTAAACAAGTTAAACAGGAATAACTTCCATAAACATGGAAGGGCACAAAAGAACATTTTATTTTATTTGACATTGGTGACTAAGGCAAATAAAACAGTTTTTTGTGTGTGTTTTTATTTTTACTAAATGAGATTCATTAGAATGATGTGGCTAAAGACATCTGAGGTTAGTTGTTGATTTGAGCTGTTTGGAGGAGTCTTTCCTGTACTTTCATTACATGTCTCCTGCTTCAAATGATTAACGACACGCAGATTCAAACTGATTTCAAATAGTGTCCTGAGTAAAAAAAATAAATAAATAGTGTCCAGGGTGCTGCTTTCCATCTGGTCCAAATACTTCTGTAGAGAAAAGAACCGAAACAAAAGCAGACTTTTAATACAAAACAACTCTTAATAGTTTGAAACACATAAAACTAACTGCTTAAGAAAAGATATACTCACAGCAGGCAGTCATGACACACGTGTTTCACCAAATAATCTACCACAAACAAAATTAAAGAAGCAGCTCGTGAAGCAAATGAAGACTTACACTGTAAATTAAAGTGCAGTTTTCCAGTTATCCGTGATAAATGCAGTGCTTTTCCTAATTTAAGAAAAGTCCGAGAATCACCAAAGTTATTACAGTCTGTTATCTGCGGATCATGAATAAGTGTGTTTAAAATGCAATTGGTTTTGTCGATATTACAGGTGAATTAATAAAGTTTTTATAACACATTCTAGGGTCATAGAAGTTAAAGCCGAACATCTTCATAAAGCTTTCAATTCTTACATCTCGACGACATCTGGGTGTCAAGGCGGGCTGAAAGAAAAAATAGACGAGCTTGGCTCCATCGCTGACAACTTAGATAAGGTGGCGTGGATATAGTTATGGATATATGTACATCTGTGTCCATGGGTTCCCTTTTTAATCATTTTCTTTTTCAGGTATCAAAGGGGACAAAAATCGCTGGCATCACAGGAGGCGCTACAACTGTAGCAGGAGGTGTGGCAGCAGCTGCTGGGGTGATCCTGTCCCCGTTCACGCTGGGAGCCTCGCTGGCGCTAACTGCTGTCGGGGTCGGCGTGGCTGCAGCCGGCGGTGTTACTGGTGCATCAGCAGCCATCGCAAATAAGGTGACGGTCTTTAAGGCACTTGGTTAAAACATCTTTGTTCATGGTTTTTGTAGGTTGATAGGTTTTCCTAAATTTTTAGGAGAAAATACATTTTTCAAATCTATTCTGACTCACTTTTGTTTTTGTTCTTTTGTTAATTTGGAGTTCCAGGACTTCAATCTAAAATGCTGAATGTCTTCTTTTACAATATAAAGTCTCTCAAGATCAAAAGCCCTGTTTTTATGTTATCACAATTTTTAAAAAGGGTACTAACTGGAAACTACCCACACTAGTTATCTGAATTTCTGGTATTGAACTGATTGTGAAGCATGTTTTTCCAGGTGAACTGCAACCAGGACCAGAAGAAAATTGAGAAGGTCTTTACCGACTACGAGTCCCTCAGTAAGGGCATTCAGGAGAAACTTGCTTATGTCATTGAGGGCATAGAGCAGCTGAGGCAGCATGGTGTCATCATGCTCGAGAGGACCAAGGTGAAGTCAGAGAGGGCCTCCAAGTTGTTGGAGTTCTTTGGTCTAGGAGGGCCATGTGCCAAGGTCTTGGAGGCAAACTCCAAACCGTCTGGGATGATAGAAGGCTTCGCCCTCGGCATGGATATGTACTTCACCAAAGGAAAAGATGGAACCAAGGTGAAGAAGGGCTTTGAGTCAAAGTTGGCAAAGAAACTCCGCTCCTTGGCGGTGGATCTCCAGGAACGACTGGATGAGTTCATCAAAATCAAAGAACTGTTTGAAAAGTATTGTTAGGAGGGTATTTTTCTCCACTTGAATATCTTTTGTTTTGGGGTTGTCTTTTAATGTTAATTTTCAGTTTTTACAAAAGTTTATTGATCGGTGTATATATATTACTTCTTTGGCAACAGGTTTGAAAACAGAACAAAACTTTTAGTGCAACTTTAGGAATTGTAACTTCAAGCAGTTTCTTTTAAATGGCATGTGGTTATTAATGCTGTATAAAACTGAGATTGTGTTAACCTCCCTTACTTTAGCCAATTTTTCCTGTTAAGATTATTTCTAAAACTAATCTAATCAGATTTTGTCGATTCACACCTTAAGCTAGGTGTTAAACAGAATGCCATGACATTTTTAAAAATGACTTCTAAATAAACTACTTAAAGACCGACACTATCCACCAGGGGGCAGTGTAATTCTTTTTTCTGTTTTTTATTTCACCTGATACTGAGTACAGTTTTAAAATACATAGACTTTTGTCATTCCTAGCTTGACTTTATATGTCATGAGTGGTTGTTAACCGTAAGCTTAAAATGAAACATTTTAAATGTTACTTCTCCATAAACTTACTCAGGCCCCAGACCTGACTGTGTGTCATACAAACCATATCACAATTACAGAAATGCAGTCAAACTTTTTCTCAGTGTTTATTCAAATAGTTCTGCCTATCATTCAACCTATTTATGCTATAAACCCTTTTACATTTTCACACTATCATAAGGTGTGGACACCTTGGGTTGTGAAAAAAAGTTTGAATGACCTAAAAAAAAAATTAGGGTTTGGGTCCAAATTAATGTGTGGCTTCAAGTGTGGTCTTCTGCTGCTGTAGCCCAACTGCTTCAAGGTAAGATTTGTTGTGCTCTTCTGCATGGTTTGTTTATAATCGCTGGTTATTTGTGTTACTGTTGCTTTCCTATCAGCTCTGGTGATTCTTCTCTGGTCTCTGACATCAACAAGGCATTTTCACCCTGAGAACTGCTGCTCTCTGGATATTTCTCTTTTTTTGGACCAGTAGTTTTTGACACATTCAGACCAAAAACCATGCCTATTATACCTTACTTCTTGATGCTCTGTTTGAACTTCATGAGGCTGTCTTGAACATGTCTATATGCCGGAATGATTTGAATTACGGACTCATGATTGGTTAATTTGGTATTTGCATTATTGAGCAGCTGAACAGGTATACCTAATAAAGTGGCTGCTGAATGTATGTAGTGTGACTTACAGTAGTCGGTGCTATGCTCTCAGGTTGTATATATTTTCTTTGTCTGTTTTCTGATCTGTATGTTTTCACGAGTATTATTTTGCTTTTCTCCATTTCAGCAATTTTTCACATAAGTCCATCACATTAACTTTTCTGTCTGGATCCTTTTTACTCTGCATTATCCCTGCATTTTTTGCAGAAACCTTTGCAAAGTCAGTAAGGTTTTGATAAAAGTAAAAAACAATTTCATGTCTAAGTCTTTAAAAGGTGGTGAAAGAAAATTGTTATTTATTCATCACAGTATTCCTAAAGTGTTCCTTTAAATGATTTCCTTTAATATTTCTTGCGACAAGTGGCAGGTGTTGTTATCCTAAAAACAACATTTTCCAGTCCAACAACAGAATGAATGAAAAAAGGTGAATGGATACCATGCCGTGACGTTTCAGTCACAGTCATGCAATCTGTTTGGTTTGTGTGATGAGCATTCATTTAGTGGATCAACCAGCCAAAGTGCAGCATCCTGTAGTTACACAGAGACAGCAGGCACTGTTACACAATGCCACAGGTAAGAAATTTAAATAGAATTTTATTTAAGTTCAGACGACAACAACTTTTACTCAAACTGCCATGCATATTGTTTTGGTCAAAATATCCTACCTATCTGGAATTTGTTCCAACATATTTCAAAAGAACTGCAAAGGTTTTGTTGCCAGAATCATTAAAAAATTTGAATTAGATTAGATTTGCACACAAAGCAAAAGTGAAATCAGTCCACAATGGGCGTGTTAGCTGCAGAGATGTAAGCAGCCTTGTTTGGCGGGCTTGACCAGGTAGATTAACAGTTTGGTTGTCTGGAATTTCAGCTCTGTAAGCTGACTCTGAATTGAAATATAATGTGTTCAGATTTGTAGTTCCTTAGAAATCTTGAAGCAAATTTCACTGTAAAAATGTATAGATCACTAGATTTGACTCAATGTTGTATCATGAACATGCCTCATGGTCTCTAAAAGTAGGTTCATTGAAATTGTAGACCACAGTTCTACTTTGATAAACTTATTCTGTGTTACATAACTATCTTTGTCACATTGTTGGCAGCACCTTCAATTATGCTCCCTCTTTTCTCCAGCCAAAGCTTCCGACTCCCTCGCCACGTCCGACTCCCCTGCCAAGAAAACAAATCTTCCTTCAAATGAGTCCTAAGACTGATGAGCCAGAAAAAAGTGCTCCCCTGTCTCCCACGAAATCTGGAGAGGTTTGGGTTCAGTCGCCTACACTCTCAGAAGTTTAAGCAGTGGCTA
>NW_024582619.1:329366-339971 GCF_018398535.1 Haplochromis burtoni | reverse complement strand
TCATGTGAGATAACATATGAAGTATGTGCACAGTTCAAACAGGATTACCATGTTCAAGGTTGATCTAATGAACATGGATTGTTTCTCTTTTTCTAAGATGCTGGATCGGTGTTTTAAGGATAAAGGTGAACCCCCTCCACTGCCTCCTAAACCCCATCGACTGCAGCTTGATGATGAAAATGAAGCCCTGGTAATTACTTAAAATAAACACAGCATTAAATTGATATCAAGTGATTGTTTTGTCATGTTGTAGTCACTTTAAATCATCTCTCTTTAATTAGGATGCTGAGAGTCTGTCAAACTCCTACAAAGAGTCAACACGTGAGTAAAAATATCCAGCTTGAAAAGATTTCAATTGGATGTTGTTTTTTGTGGTATCCTGTTGTTGCTGAACTGTAGTGTCATTTGCTTCTAGCCTGGAAAACTCTGTCCAGTGAGCTCCAACTTAAAGGAGTACCAGAAAAAGTGTACGTTTTTCCTCCATGCTTTTACATGTAGGAACAGTAGTTATAGTTAAAATGATTGTTTGTTGGCACTAAGTTTGTCTTTGGATTAATTTCATCTTCACTTCGATGCAGCTTAATTCAATTCAGTGACATGCAGACACACCACACAAATGTGAGCATCTTCCTCTCTTCAGACATCGTTGTACTTCAGTCTTTAACAAAGAGTCGACAGACTGACAGTACTGTCATGAACCTACTCGTGCACTCCTTTGGCTACAGCACTTCTTTTATACCATACAGCTGATTGGCTGATTGCACGTGTTTAAGTTCAGGCCTAACTTTAGTTCCCAGCCATTCACATAGCCTTTTTTCATAAAGAATGTCTTTAAGAAAAAAGGCTGTGCTCGCAACTCTCATACCTCTAATCTAGTTACATATGAATACAGTATTGTTAAGCACTAGTTTCACTTTCTAAAAGTAAGTTAAACAAGCTAAACAGGAATAAGTTCCATAAACATGGACAAAGAACATTTTATTTTCCTTAGCAACCAAACATTAGACGTTCAGAGTTTTTTTTTTTTTAAGTATTTATTTTTACTAAATGAGATTCATCAGAATAGTGCAGCTAAACACATCTGAGGTTAGTTGTCGATTTGAGCTGTTTGGAGGAGTCTTTCCTGTACTTTCATTACATGCCTCCTGCTTTAAATGATTAACGACACGCAGATTCACACTGATTTTTTTTTACGCAACAGACATTGTCAAATAGTGTCCTGAGTGTTGCTTTCCATCTGGTCCAAATACTTCTGTAGAGAAAAAAACAAAACAAAAGCAGACTTTTAATACAAAACAACTCTTAATAGTATGAAACACGTAAAACTAACTGCTTAAGAAAAGATATACTTACAGCAGGCAGTAATGACACACGTGCTTCACCAAATAATCTACCATGAACAAAAGAAGCAGCTCGTGAAGCAAATAAAGACTTAGATTGTACATTGAAGTGCAGTATGTGGTATGACATCCGTGATAAATGCAGTGCTTTTCCTGCTTTAGGAAAAGTCAGAGAATCACCAAAGTTATTACAGTCTGTTATCATAAATAAGTGTGTTTAAAATGCAAATGGTTTTGTTGATATTACAGGTGAATTAATAAAGTTTTTATAACACATTCTAGGGTCATAGAAGTTAAAGCCGAACATCTTCATAAAGCTTTCAATTCTTACATCTCGACGACATCTGGGTGTCAAGGCGGGCTGAAAGAAAAAATAGACGAGCTTGGCTCCATCGCTGACAACTTAGATAAGGTGGTGTGGATATATTTATGGCTATATGTACATCTGTGTCCATGGGTTCCCTTTTTAATCATTTTCTTTTTCAGGTATCAAAGGGGACAAAAATCGCTGGCATCACAGGAGGCGCTACAACTGTAGCAGGAGGTGTGGCAGCAGCTGCTGGGGTGATCCTGTCCCCGTTCACGCTGGGAGCCTCGCTGGCGCTAACTGCTGTCGGGGTCGGCGTGGCTGCAGCCGGCGGTGTTACTGGTGCATCAGCAGCCATCGCAAATAAGGTGACGGTCTTTAAGGCACTGAGTTGATTAAATTCTGCTGTTAAAAACAATCACAGCTTTTCTTTATCACTTTCACACTCCAGTGATGCATCTGAGTTTTTGGGCTTCAGTGTCTTGGCCGAGAACACTTCTCCCCACTGTCTAAGTGTTTGCTGTCATAGGGGACCGTTGGAGTTCCAGGACTTCAATCTAAAATGCTGAATGTCTTCTTTTACAATATAAAGTCTCTCTAGCTCAAAAGCCCTGTTTTTATGTTATCACAATAAATAAAGGGTACTAACTGGAAACTACCCACACTAGTTATCTGAATTTCTGGTATTGAACTAATTGTGAAGCATGTTTTTCCAGGTGAAATGCAACCAGGACCAGAAGAAAATTGAGAAGATCTTTACCGACTACGAGTCCCTCAGTAAGGGCATTCAGGAGAAATTGTTTTATGTTAATGAGGGCATAGAGCAGCTGAGGCAGCATGGTGTCATCACGCTTGAGAACACAAAGGTGAAGTCAGAGAGGGCCTCCAAGGTGCTGGAGTTCTGTGGTCAAGGAGGTGCATGTGCCACGGCCTTGGAGGCAAACTCTAAGGCGTCTGGGATGATAGAAGGCTTCGCCCTCGGCATGGATATGTACTTCACCAAAGGAAAAGATGGAACCAAGGTGAAGAAGGGCTTTGAGTCAAAGTTGGCAAAGAAACTCCGCTCCTTGATGGTGGATCTCCAGAAAGGACTGGATGAGTTCATCAAAATCAAAGAACTGTTTGAAAAGTATTGTTAGGAGGGTATTTTTCTCCACTTGAATATCTTTTGTTTTAGGGTTGTCTTTTAATGTTAATTTTCAGTTTTTACAAAAGTTTATTGATCGGTGTATATATATTACTTCTTTGGCAACAGGCTTGAAAACAGAACAAAGCTTTTGGTGCAGCTTTAGGAATTGTAACTTCAAGCAGTTTCTTTTAAATGGCATGTGGTTATTAATGCTGTATAAAACTGAGATTGTGTTAACCTCCCTTACTTTAGCTGTTTTTTCTTTCAAGATAATCTAACAGCTTAAGCTACGTGTTAAACTGAATCCAATGACATTTTTAAAATAAGACTACTAAATAAAGACTCACGCCATCCACCAGGGGGCAGTGTAGTCCTTCTTTTAAAACATTTCAGCTGATGCTGAGTACACATTTTGAAAATACGTAAACTTTTGACATTCCTAGCTTGACTTTATATGTGGTATAGTTTTACGTATAACATTTAAAAACAATTTACACACGAATGTGAGTGGTTGTTAACTGAAAGCTTAAAATGAAACATTTTGAATGTTCTCCATAAACCTACTCAGGTACCAGACCGGACTGTGGGTCATACAGACGTATTACAATTACAGAAATGTAGTCAAACTATATCTCAGTGAGATTAAAACGACTACAAAAAACATAGCAAGAGACACTGGTTTTGGAGAAGCACAAACCAGACCCAGGTGTACTTTCAGAGTCACTGTCCTGCAGCTTGAATCTTTCAGTACTGTCTGCAGAACAAGTTTGATGTTTCCACCCCTATTTCAACTTTGGATGGAGTTTTTTTTTTTTTTATCTATGTTTGCTTTATTGTCATTACTTGCTTATTACACTATGACTGGCTCTAACAAGTGTATGTACAAACAATCTTTATCTTCGGTTTGAAAAAAGGAACAGTGCACTTGAGTGACAATCAGCCTTTTATTTACCTCGCTGACTACTTTGACAGTCATCTAAAATAATATCTTCCCTTTACAAAACCATCCCAACCACATGAAACCTTCATGTAGGGTGAAAAAATTAATTATGATGAAATGTATGAAGTGAGACTCCTCGCTCTACAGTCTGCACAGTCTTGTTCAGTCCAAATAATAGTTACCAGGCTTGTTTGACCAGAGGCTGCTCAAAATGACAAGGGTGTGACCCTACATGTGTTAGACATAAGCAGTGAATCATGTCCGTCTGTATGTGAATAAAATATAAAATGGGACACGTTGTGATCTAAATTAACTGTCGGCCAGTTAAAACAATAGACATCTTCGCTCCAGTACAATGAATATTATTGCAAAAATGCGATTTGGATGGGGTTTTTTTTTACAAACAGTAAAACAGCTAAAGGCCCATAAAATACTTAATACTCAATGTTTACATCCTGGATTTGACCTATATTTTACGTCACAGCAGCCTGTGGATCTACTTTGTCCGTTGTAAAAGCTATGATTCATCCAACCAGTTATAAACATGAGTCAGGCGGAGGGATCGCACTCACAAAAAAGGCTCGTTTGTTTAACTTAACCAGCATAGTCGAGCGGCCACGCTTTTGTTGACGTTATAAATACTGTTGTGAAGACCTCCCACTCGCGCTGCTGGTTTCACAGTGAACAAACGCCCTCGCGCTGGGTGCGGAGTGATATACGCAGTAGTACTTCGTTCCTATATAATCCCCACGCGACGGCTCTACCTGCTCTTCGTTCCTACAGCTCCTAAAGTAAACACACTTTGTGCATAGTATCTCTAGCGGGCCAAAATGGCAGTGTAGAGGCGTGCGGCAGCTAACCTTGCAGCGGCAACAAACCGGCAGTGCAACGGCTAAGTGCACTGGCTTTTTCTGGCAAAATGGCGTAAGTAATTTTTTGTGTTTGCAGTCTTCTAAAGAGAAAAAAATATAGCCACTTCCTGTAGTAACTAACCTGTCAACTAGACTGTGTTACTGGCTATTAAACTTGTTGATCAAGGCTATTTGTTATTGTAAAAAAAAAAAAAAAAAACCCCCAAACTTTTAGTGCGTTTTGATTCCTAGTTCCTTGTTTGGAGCTAAGGTGTCAAATTACAGTATACCAGCTGAAGTAGACCGAGCCGGCCCCTTACGTTGTGTTGTGAATCATGCTAACGAGCCGTCGTTTGGGCACTGGAAACATTTCAGACGTCTCATTTGAAGTTGTAATTTTTTTTCCATGGCTGCGACACTGTTGTCAGTGTGATACTATAAACATTTTTAGTGTTTTGTATACGTTACATATTGGCAACGTGGCGTCCAAAATGGCGCGCGCTGTGCTCGTTCCCCGCCTCGCGCAGATGGCTCTGTTGTGAAAATGGCGGTTTGCCCTCCCACATCTCCGCCGTGACTCATAGGCGTGGGTGGAGTTGCCAGCCAATGCATGACCAAATTAGGCAAAGTTATCCCCCGGTGTAGGGCGGAGTTTCCCATCAATACAGCTTTGACGCTTAAGGGGAACGGATTAGCCAAAATTAGATGCAACCCCCCCTCCCCCATAATGGGGATGACAACTCCTCTAATGACCCTAGTACATACCACCAAAGAAGCCTACATTGTCTGCACAATGTTGTCAGTCAACAATATGCTTGTTTCAGGAAGTACACCTGCTCTGGGGAAACTTTGCATTTACAAATAAACTTGGCCCTGCTGAACATTGAATTTTCATAAAGTTTGAATATATCGTTTCACAACTTCCTGCAATAAAATGTGTCACTTCATTTTAGTTTCCATGAGAATCAAAGAATCAAGGTTATATTCCTTATTTTTCTCCCATTAACATGATTTCTGTTTTCTCCCCTCCAACCAGGTCTCTCCCGGCAACCACCTTCAGCTTTGCTGCCGTCGACAGCATACCTGGACCTCTCGACTCACCTTTGTTCTTGTACACCTTTTCACGGCTACCACTGACCAGCAGCAGCCATGACCCTCTCCCAGCTAGCCCTGGAGGACGTGGAGGCCCTGTACTTAGGTGTGTGTTGTGATGACACATATTGCCAGAGCACTAGTACAAACACTGCTGAATGTGCCGCTTTGTTTGCATAACATTTGGTAATAATAATACCATTCCCAACAATTCTAAAGCCAATGAAGTACAGTTCCATATGGTCAGCATGGAATTATCTGTAGATGGGTTAGATGTTTTAGTGAGTTATTGGATGAATGACAGATTGTATGTATTGGATGCCCAAAATTAGAAATTGACGTGCTGATCTTTTGTTCTCAGGGCCCTCCTTTCTGATGGCTGACCCCATGGGGCCCCTTCTGGACCAAGATGAAGAAGAAGCTCTTTCTCCCTCCTCCCTAGAGGGGAAGGCGCCAGCTTCGCCCTCCCTTTCTTTGTCCACTTATCCATCCTCCTCGTCCCCTTATCAGACTATGTCTTTCTCCCCGCTGTCTTTGTCCTCCCCATCTCCCTCTCCCACCCATTGTTCCTCGTTCCTGGGAACCAAGGCCGGAGTGGACTCGCTGTCCCTCTCTTGGCTGGGTGCCGGCGACCTGCTCGACGCCCACGTTGGAGCAGATGATGGCAAAGGTGAGCGTGCCTTAAAATACATGTTTAATGAGCAGGGAGCAAGTCCTAAATTTTAAAAATTATTTTTCAAAAGGAAATAATTTGACTACTTGTTGAGCTGATTAGAAACCAAATAAAAGAAATGATGGGAGATTACTAATTGGAGTATGTTTAGGACCAAACTACATCTTCCACTCTCATTAGACTGTGAAGTTGGGAGTATTTCTTGTGCTGCGAGTATTTCAGAGGAGAGGCCCGCTGGCAGTTAAGTATTTGAGGTTTGCTTGCAGGCTGAGACACCTGACATTAAGACAGTGGGTGAGAAACCTCGATGTTTGTAGGGCAACAAACATTTATTGGTTTGTGAGTGGCGGGTGTGGCTCACAGTTGTGCTGTAATGACCGGCTCAATCTGGTTTTGTTAGACGTCATTGTGAAATGACACATTTAGCCCTTTGTTCTTCCTGGCATCAGTTAAAGGTGTAAAAGTCCTTGTTTTATGGATTTAGACTCACTTGAGTATTTGTGAGACGAGGGAGAGATCAAATTTACGCCTGAGGTCATGTGTTGAATACAGTTGGATCACAACATTTCAAGAAAATTTGATGTATAAAAAATAAACACTGTATGTTTTGTTGATGCTTGCAGCCAGCAGCTCTCATAATATTTTGGGATATTGTATCTTGGGTCAATATTTTAAACGGCAACTTTCACCGTGTAACCACATCAGTAATTTACATCCGCCCATTGTTTTTTCTGTCATATGCAGTAACGTGACTATAACCCACATAGTGTTGAGATTGTCATACGGCTTTTTTATAGGTTGTAAAAATTGATCCAGTACAATTCACAACCCTGGTATTTAACAAATAAGTAGCTTTATGGAGTATGGCATGGAAATGATTCACTGTAAGAATAATGATCCAAATTTCTGAACTGCGAGTATTAATGAATAATATTTGTCAGCAGATGATGCTTTTGCCGGCATGGACTGGATGTCAGAGAAAATCGACCTGAGTGAATTTGACCTGGAGTCTTTCATTGGATCCTGCTCCTCTGATGAGTCTCCCAGCTCCCCTGAAGATCTCCTGGCTTCCCTGGACTCTTCCATGGATTTGGATCTAGATCCCTTTAACACAAACATCCCCGTCCCACACAGCAGCCTTGAGCTGAGTTTGCCTCTGCCCGACATTCCCAGTCCCCCTCTGGAGCTCCCTCTCCCTGTGGCAGCTGAGGCCAAGAAGACGGATGTTGCTCCTGCTCATGAGCTTAAATCTGAACCTCCCTCTCCATCTCCCCCATCTCCAGTCTACACATTGGAGCTGGGAAGCGAAGTAGATGTCCTAGATGCTGACAAGCAGACCACATCCCTCACAATCATCCCAGACCCCAGTGGAAGCGTTCAGTCGACCCCCATTGTTCTCTCCATCCCCACCTCTGGTCACTTTGTGGTGGTTCTCTCAAACAAAGAAGAGCCCTCCCTCGTATCTCTCCCCGATCAAGCTGTTAAAACCTCTCCACCAAGCGAATGCGACAGTGACTCTGGCATTGAGTCAGCCATTGGTTCTCCGGTGCGCCTTCCTTCTCCTCTTCCTACCCCACCCCCTGCAGCTGGTTCCTCTAGGACCAAACCCTACTCCAAATCTGAAGCTTCCACCTCTCCAAAGACCTCCAAGGTCAAATCAGTGTCTGGTGCTCCCAGAGGGGTGGAGAAGAAGCTCAAGAAAATGGAACAGAACAAGACAGCAGCCACACGTTATCGGCAGAAGAAAAGGGTTGAGCAGGAGGAGCTGCACAAAGAGTGCGAAGAGCTGGAGAAGAAGAACCACGAGCTGGCGGAAAAAGCAGAGTCCATCAGCCGAGAGATCCAGTACCTCAAGGACCTGATGGAAGAGGTTCGAAAGCACCGCCGTGTAAAGACCAACTCAGTGGCTTAAAAACGAAAGTAGTGAGAGTGGTGTTCCTGCTTCAGTGATCACATGCTTAAAGGGAATCCAAACTAGTAATTGAAGAAAATTGTAAAAGAGCTGCGCGTGAAACCTGCCACTTGGTGGAATAGAATGAATAGCCAGATAAAAAGTCAAACTCGTATAGAAGTTATAGTAGTGTAGATTAGGGGGCTGGGAGTTTGTGAGGTGAAGCATCTGTACATGCTTGTCTCTCAGTCCCCTGTCTTATTCCTGGTACAAAAAAACAGGGTGTAAGTTTGTCTTTGTAGACTAGGCATGCAAAGCACGAGTCACCGTAGCTCCTGGTATTGTTGTAGACCTGTAACTCATTGACTGAGATCCCCTTGCTCCAGCACCACTTCATCACCAGACGTCGAATGGGCTTAAATACATTTAGTCAGAAAAATTAAACACCACTTCTACCCCGTTCCTACTACCTTCTAACCCCATGCAACCCTATTTTGACCTTCTTCTTAACATCTTGACTTCCAGTAAGGGGCCTCAGCCTACTTATGAATCCGTGATATTACACTCGACTCACTTTTATGTATATATTTTCTCATTTGCTTGCAGATTGTGGGTATTTTTCCCTTTTTTTTTTTTTTTTTTTTTTCTTTTTTTTTTAATTATTATTTAATGCTGGATAAAATCTTATCACATCTTTGGTAGCTCTGTCTCCTAGCACTGGTGTTTGGCTTGTAAAAAATGCTTTGCTGGTCTTTTTTTCTATTAAATATCTATCAGTACTCCAGTGATGATCTGTGTCTTTATTTTATTTAGAGTACATTTGATAGTTAAGTCTGTCAGGCTTTTCTGGAAAAATTGATATGACAGACTGTAAAACACACATTGGGTAGATAAAAATGAGATTTTTAAGATGAACCAGTTTCAGTGACAAAAATAAAATCTTAACACAGATCCTTTGATATATTTATGTTTATAAAAATGCTGAGTTATTTGCAGAAGGCAATGAGACGATGAAAAATTAGTCGTGTAAGGATCGATTACTAAGCCAGAGACTAGGACTTGAACTTATAACTCAAGGTTATGAAAGTGAATGTTGTTATTAATAAAAATGGTGCCTTGTATTGGGAAAAGTTGTGCACAAATATATATTGCATTTTTTCTCTAATGATAAAATTTTATTTGTGAAGAAGTTCATGAAGTCATTACTAGTTAACGTTAAAGGGATGGTTGGCTCAAAAGAGCTCTGACTTTTTGTCAGCCTGGCTACAGTGCTGAAGAGAAACCTGGGGTTGTTCTTATTTTCTTCAATCAGTGACGAATAGTAAGATGTTCTGGCTTTGCGGAGGGCTTTCTTATAAAGCAGCAAACTATTTCTCCAGGCTAAATGATGATCCTCTAGATTTGTGACAGCCATTTCCTCTCCAGATTACGAGTCATCTGCTTTAGGTACGTGTTTGAGAATTATACCACGGAGTCAGGTACTTCTGATTTGAGGCCTTAGTTTTCACAGGAGCTACAGTATCCAGAGTCGTACGTAGTGAGGAGGTGAAATTATTAACAAGATAATTGACCTCTGTTGGGGTAGCGTTCAGATAGCTGCTCTGCTCTGTGTTGGTACAGGGCATTGGAGATGATAACAGTGGGTGGATTATATTCTTAAACTTAGTTACAGCGCTTTCAGAAAGACATCTACTTTGATAAAGTCTACTTACGTGTGTAAATCAATTATTTAAATGTTATTAGCACCTTTCAAGACAGAATCACAAAGTGCTCACATAAGATTACAAGTCATAAAAAGATTTAAAAAGAGAAAATTAAACAGGCTTTCAGAAAGACATCTACTTTGATAAAGTCTACTCTCCACGCTGTGTAATCAATTATTGTAAATGTAAATGTTATCAGGAAATGATCAGACAGGAGAGGGTTTTCAGGAAACACTGTTAAATGTTCAGTTTCTATGCCATATGTTAAAACAAGATCTAGAGTGTGATTAAAGTGGTGGGTGGGTTCTTTTACATTTTGAGAGAAGCCAATTGAGTCTAATAACAGATTAAATGCCATGTTGAGGCTGTCATTTTTAGCATCTACATGGATGTTAAAATCACCCACAATAATTATTTTATCTGAGCTCAGAACTAAATCAGATAAAAAGTCTGAGAAATCAGACAGAAACTCTGTGTAAGGCCCAGGTGGACGATAGATGATAACAAGTAAGACTGGTTTCTGAGTTTTACAGCTGGGGTGGACAGTAAGCATCAGCTGATTCATTTAAACTAACATATCATCCTGCTGCAACCAGGTTTCTGTAAGGCAGAGTAAATCAATTTGTTGATCAATTATTAAGTCATGTACTAACAGAGACTTGGAGGAGAGAGACCTAAT
>NW_024582619.1:262428-317305 GCF_018398535.1 Haplochromis burtoni | reverse complement strand
ATTTAATAATCCACATTTCACTGTTTTACTCTTTGGTTCAGATGTGGATACTGTATTGTTCTTTCTTTGTGATTCTTTATGTTTAAGTTGTTTGTTGCTGGTTTTTAGTTCGTTTTTTGTCTTTTTGGGAGCTGACAGTCTCTATGGAGATGGGTTTTTGGGGGGGTAGCAGGGATAGCAAAATCAGGTCAGTGCAAATGACAAGGCTATACCGAGCATGGCATGGTCTATTGGTTAGCTGTGAACATGCTAAAAATCTGTTAGGGACTGATATACTTTAATGCTATAAAGAAAGTTTAAGAGTTATTAAGACTTTCCTTTGTATTTTCCACTATTCCTGCTTGTTTAACAACAGCTGAAAAAAAAAAAGACATCACTGGTCCAGCTGAGAGGGATTTTTATGTGAGCAGTAGCAGGAGCAAAGCTTTGCGCAGCCCTGTCTTGGTGTTCTGGAGACAGAAGTTACCATATTTGGACGACAGGGTGGAGTGCTAAGTTATCTGCTTGGCTGGCAAGTTTGGTTAACAAATGCATTCATAAATCGTATGGTTGGAATGAATATTGGGTGTTATCTAACCCGACACTGTACCGCTGCTGTCAGGTTTCTCATGTGCAGTAATGCTGGATACCGCACACCTGACGTACATTCGGAAATTCAAGAATGCTGATTTATTTACTTCTTTTATCTTATTTCTCTTTATTTTTTCACCTTAGGTTATTCCTTTAGTTTTTATCTTGTGAAAGCTTGTGATTTGTATTCCTCTCGTTCAACTTTTCATTGTAATGTTGACCCTGTGCTGACTTTCATGTGACAAAAAATCAAACTGATCCTGAACTCACACTTATTGGATGGTCTGTAGCAAACAGCAAGCTTATTATTTGTATGACAATCCCATTACAAAAGCTTCAGAAGGTGCCCACAGCAGATAAGAAGGAGAGAGTTCCAGTTCAGTGACTCCAATTAGCGGAGGTGAAGCCTAGCAGATGGTGTTAGGAAATCTGTCACTAAAGGATGACCATGCTCTGAACTCCATTATCTGGGTGGATGTGTTATAAAAACACATTTATTTATTTATTTATGAATAAGCTTTTTAATGCATTTGGACATTTCTCTGTCCAATAGCTTTGGCTTATTTGTCTGATGTTGGACAATTGGACGCTATCCAAAACATGACCTTAAGAATCCAGACCTGAACTTCATATTTGCATGTAGTCCAGATAAGAAGGGTGGCTGAGCTGAAAGGAAAGACAAGAAGAGACATGTTGATTCAACGTCATACTGTGAGGTAAAACGTCTGAAATGATAAACAAAGGTTACGATAGAAACATTTGTTTTCTATAAGCAGGTGATAGCTGTACTGGCTCTGAGCAGAGCACTGGCCTATATTCCTCTGTTCCAGTTTCAGTTTTATCGCTGTCATCTTGCTGTTTCCGAGACTAACAGAGTAAGATCAGAATCCGTGCAGTCATGTGTCTCCATTTGCGAGATTTTCATGCCCGAGCTGGTCTGAACTGAGGCCTTGTTTTACATATGTCATGCCACAGGTTGTAGATGGGAAACGGACATACACTGGAACTTATATACAATCGTTAAATAGATGCTGATATATCATACTGTGGGCCCTGTTTTTGTTTGTTTGTTTGTTTTGCACAATCATATGTTCGTGCACAGTTATCAATCGGACTAATGAGAATATGGCCTTGCGTGGTAATCTGTGATTCTGTTGCAAGCCCGGATAAAATGTGACACAAAATCTTTTGCAATGTTCTATTTTCTATTGCAAAAGACAAAGACAGAGCAGGAAAGCTGCTCTGTCTTTGTCTTTTCCTTTATTACTAACCCGGGCAGGTTGCCAAAGTGGCCTTTTTTTCTCTGTTAGCCCAGACTCTCAGTTTGGTAGTTTAAGCTTTTACAAAACATTGTAACATTCATGTTTTATCATCAATGCTTGCATGTGACAACTGATGTGATACACTTTAATAAACTGATTATGTATGTCTGGACGCTCCTTTTTTGTTACCAGTTTGAGCCAAACTGGTAACATATTTGCACATACAAGGACGGCTGCAGACCCCAGATGTCATGGCTGTGTGCAGGCAGGCAGGGAGAGAGGACCCAAAATTCAGGACTCACAGAGGCAAACGTAACTCAAAACAGCCAGCTTTATTGCTGGAAGGCAACTGAACAGAAAACTAACTAAACTGAGAATACAAAAACAAACGACCCAGGCAGGCTAGCAAACAAAACACACAGTGAAAATGAGGGTACAACAGGACACAGAGAAACACGGGGCTGAACTACACTGAGGCGTAATCAGGGAATGGGAAACAGGAGGGAGACACAGCTGGGAGAGATTAGGGCTAACCAGACAGGGGGACGCAAAACAGAATACACTCACATGAGACATGGGCCTTCACAATAAAACAGGAAACAAGAAACTAAACGACTTGACTAAAGCTATAGTAAACACGAGGTTACAAGAATAAAACCCTTAACTGAAACAAAGACTAAGAATAATAATAATCAAACACAACAACCGATTAAGAATATAACCCATAATAAAAAATCAAACCAAAACATAAAAAACTCAAAATGCCGGGTCAAAATGACCCAGAACAGTGACACCAGAGAAGACAAAACTTTGGCTGCAAAGGCTAATCCTTGACAGTCCAAAACATGAAAAGTAAAAGTCCAAAGAGGCAAAATGAGGGAAAAACTGAAAGAGTAAACCCAGACTGAACAGACATCACGAAAAGGGTAATGTCTGATTGAGTTACAAAATAATGAGGGCAGGAGAAAGGAAATGAGGAAAGCAGAAAACACAGACAACCACATAAGGAACCTCCAAAGTAAGTCAGTAAGTACACATTGACTAAGTGTACACAAGAAATGGGCGGGTGAGTTTCCAAACACTCCTCCAGTGTCTTCTTAGCCCCGAGGCCTGAAACTGCAACACAAAAAAGACACTTCTGACCCGGACATTTATGCAGCCCGCACTTTGAATGTTAAAGTGCGGGCAACTCTATTTCACATTCTATCACAAGACTTCATGGTATCTGGCTGACCAAAGGCATGAAACCTAGTAAGGATTTAAGGCTATTCATAGTTTGACTGTAAGTCAGTGACAGCCAAGCAAACTGACACATTCGTTCACGGCCCTATTTATGGATTATTACTCCGCTCTGAACTCCTGCAGATATTTGGATTATAAAATGAAAGCTCAAGGTGATCTGATTTGGAACAGTTGCTGTAAAGCATTAAAACATATTTTTTTTCTTTTAGATATGAGAATCAAGAAAATCAAACTGAAATCCAGAACAAAGGATTAAAATTCAGTTTTCTTTTCACTTCAATTCATTTCAAATTCATTTAATTTATGTAGCACCAAATCACAACAGTCACCTCAAAGCACTTAATGGTGTAAGGTAAAGACCCTACAATAATACAGAGAAACCCCCTTCAATTAGATGATTCCCACTGTGATCAAGCACTTGGTGACAGAGGAAGGAAAAACTCCTTTTTAAAAGGAAGAAGCCTCCTCAGAAGCAGGCTCAGGGCGGAGCAGCCAAAGGTGACAGGACAAAAGAAGCAGATATTAATATTAATCAGTGATTAACCTGAAAGTCGTGTACAAAAATAGAGAGTGAAAAGATGACATTTCCATTAGTCAACACATAAGCAGCCAATATGACAGACTCACTTTCCTTATTGCCAACAGGAAAAACATCCAGCAGTGGAACGTGTCAGCGAGGCGACTCCACCATTATATCTCCCCCAAACCTGAGGGTTGTTTTCAGGATACAGTTCATTGCAGTTTACAGTAAATAAAGTCTAACTGGCCAACCACTTGACACTTACCTCTTACCACTATCCATGCAGTTTTGCTGTTGACTAAAAGTTTAACCAATCAAAAACAGAAGATGGCTTAGAAACCAGAGGTCCTGGAAGCTGTATTTTTTATCTTGTGCACACAGGCTAACATGTGTACGCAGGTGAATGCCCAGTGACATATGATCCACATAACTTACAAAGAGGCCTCACCCTAATTTTCAGTTTCTGCTGCTTTTGCATGTGTACACAGGTGATCACGAGCCAGAAGCACTTCCTGCGCAGCTGTGCATCATGCAGTTTTAAATGCTGTCCTTCAGTATGCACAGGTGATGGTGGCAAAGGGCAAGAGCAGCAAGAACAGATGAATTTATATATATATATATATATATATATATATATATATATATATACACACATATATAAATCACTTTTTGGCACTTCGTGTACGGGGGGATCCTAAGAGGACAAATGCACTGCAACCTAGGAAAACACTGACAAACAGAAAAATACAGAATAAACCAAAGTGGTAATAAAAACAACATCTGCATTACCTCACAAGACAGACTAATCCTCTGCTTTTTTTAAAAAGTGTGTCTCTGTGCAGTCCTCCACATGTTTTGTGTATCTGTGTAGCTGATCCATTAAATTTTGTGTCTCCAAAAACACTTTTATTGTGTTTTATGGCCTTTTACCCTACTTTTGTTGTTTCTTATTTAACTTCTGTTGTGTTTTTCATGTTTTTCTACTTGCTGGTGTTTTCTTAAGTTGCAGTGCATTTGACCTCTCAGGGCCACCGTATCCAGGGACTTTGTAAATTCATGTAACATAACCAAAAGTAAAATCTATACCTTAAGATTATATAGTTTTGCTTGGCTTGAAAACAAAATGTTGCCACATTGTTTTATTATTGTACATTTACAAATTCTTAATTCAAAAGTAGTCTGATTTTACGGCCCACACTAAAGACTAATCTTATCTTATTATCTTAAAGCTCACTGATCTACACTCTGCAGAAATGTTTTATGTAACTCTCTTATTTTACCATATTTTTTACATTGACATCAAAATTAAAAATGGGATGTTAACTGTGAAGTGGGGAAACAGTTGGTAGCGTGACAGCTACACTGCGTGTGACGGAGCCTCACACTTTAGCTCCTGCCATTTGTGAGCAGGACCAACACAGCTGAATACACACACAAACCACATGTGGGTAAATCATTAAACACGTCAATAAATTGCAGTTACAACTGAAAACAGTACTGTGCAAAAGTCTTGAGCCACCACTCATTTCTCCATATTAAGTTTCCAAGGAGCCGAACTTCCTTGTAATGGTTTAAAGTGGTCTTAAGCAACATTTCTCCAGAATTTCTGAGGCCTGTTCAACAGCTTTTGTTGGCCACTGACTGCTTTTACACTTTTTCAGTCCAGTCCTTGTACCTGACCATTTGCTGAGGAATGTCAGCACGGTGGTTAGCACTGTTGCCACACAGCAAGAAGATCCTTAGTTCAAGTTCCACCATCAGGCCGGGTCTGTCTTTGTAGAGTTTCCATGTTCTCTCTGACATATCTCTCCCTAAGACACCAAGATAGATAGACTCCAGCCCCCCAGTGATTTCGGAATCTTGTCAAAATCAAGGGAATTATGAACACAGAAAAATGCCGTTGGATTGGACCATAAAACAACTGAAACTGTTTTTTCATCTTGACAGAAAAAAGCACAAAAGGCAGCCAGCATCCAAAGAAGAGCTTTGAATGTCCTTTCATAAGCCTGGAGAACTATTCCTAAAGACTAATTAAAAGAAAGCTGCCTAAGAGACCTCAGGCTGTGTTGAAGAATAAAGGTGGTCATACTAAATACTGACTGTCAGGCTTGTTAGAATTTTTACAAACTCTGTTTTTGCTTCATGTACTGGATGTTTTTTCATGTCAGCTTCTCCTCAAGATTTAACACTCATCTGACCCCAGTGCATTTTTGTTGGCTCATTTCCTTTTTTTTGACACCTCTGCCTTGTCGTAGGAAGCGAGAAAAGAAACTGTGACACATGCAGCAGAAACTTAGTCTGAGTTCATTTAAAACCAACTTGCATCATATATAGTATTTTCTACTGTTTTGGTGTTTTCCTGCTACACTTCGGTGTTTCACTCGGGCTTTAAATTCTGCCCCTTCTGACTTAGAGACTCATTGTACTGGTCTTCAGCTGACCCAATGCCCACAGAGGATCCCCGAGCAGCTGAGCTCATTACTGAGGTCACGGGGTGCAGATTAGGACAGATTTACTTCCATAAAATGGGACGACACATTTGTTCACCGTGCCTCACTGTCTATCACAGGAAACCACATGCAAACTTTCTGAAAGTCTTCCCGTATGAAGTAGAGCAGAGGGAACTGTATTTTGCACACTTCTGAAACTTATAATACCACCACACGCCACAGCTGCTTTACAGTGACTGTATTGAATGAGAGAGTCATGCTTTACCTTTAAATTTTTGTGCACTTTTTTATACTTTTACATGGAGCAGTTCAAGCTCAGTGGAATCTTTTTGCTACCAGACGCAGACATTCGGAAATCTATGATTTGATTTGTCCATGTCTGTGAGGAACCTTACAAGGTTTAAAGGGCATTTGAGGAAGTGATGATATTTTTGTCTGCACCTCCTTTCCTCAAATCACTCTTTCAACATTAAAACTTCCCTTAAAGGTTAAAGGCAGAATTAAGATTAGGGGGTTAGGCTAAGACTAAGGATTACGGTTAGGTGGTAGGTGATATGAAAAGGGATTGGATTAGGGATTAGGAATCCAATATTTCAATAAGGATCCCATGACACCTATCAACTGCCATGCCAACATGTTCATTTAGAACTTAATTAGGATTAGTTCGTAATCATAACCTTAATTCTAAAATCCACACTTAAAGTTTGGTGACTGCGCCTCGTACTGTTGCCACGGAGTCACTCATAGAGACAAAGAAGCACGTGGCCATGTTTTAGTTGTAATACTTTTTACCACGATGACACATATATACACGCACAGAGACTACAGCGCTACCCGCCCTCTCGTTGCTGGTAAAGGCATGTATGTGTATAGTAAGTGTGGGATGAGTCATCTGAAAGTATTTCGAGAAGTGCTCTGTGGGTTTTGGTCTGCTGACATTCCTCGGAAAGAGGAAGCGAGTTGACACTGCTGGCAGTAAGCCAGAAATGAAAGTCAACACATTTGTGATGTGTGATCTGATAAAGAGGTGTTTCCATAGCAGACAGTTTGTGCTTTTTATAAGCAGTTTAAATGTGATGGTGTTTGTGTATCAGGCACTCACATTTGTCTGCGCTTCATTGGCGCCCTCTGCTGTCTGTGTTGAAAACCAACAATCATCAGACGAGCACAGGTCACAGGACCTTAAGTCAGAGACGTAACAGCTCCTAGGAGAAAATAAAAGGATAAGTCAGAGGAGGGCCTGGAAAACATAACGTATTAATTAAAATTTTGACAGCCAGAAATATTATAATTCAGATCAGTACATTTACATATTTTTGTATCAAGAAAAAGGAAGCTGACACACGCAAGACTTTATCAAAGGTGTGAGCATCACAGCAGAGGCCTTTGTGTCAAAGTAGCTGAAGATAAAACACAGAAAAACATGAAGGTGGTTTTTCCTGGCCTGGGATTTTATAAAAATATTCTGCAGTACATCAAAAACGAAAGAAAACCATTAATCAACACATGAACGTTACCTCTGAAGTTACGGTTTTATTAGAGACACAGCTAAGCGTTTTGCATTTTGCATAATTTTAAAAAGTTTAAATTTGTTCAGTATTGAATGGCAGAAACTAGGTTTTCTTTTATATATAAATATATATATGTATATATAAAGTATATAAAACGCTGTAAACAACGGTAGACTTGTGTGTAACAAGCAAGCGAATAATGAAGAAAACGGATTTTTAGACGGGAAACTGCTGTTGAGAGAGAGAGAGAGAGCTGTGCATCGTGGTGGAAGCAAAACAGTAAAAGTAAGAGTGAATACATGACGATGTTTATGTGAAGCGTAGTTTGGATCTTCTTTTGCTGCTGGTTCGGTCAATATTGTTTGGAGAGACATCAAACTAACAGCTTAATCCGCGCATAAAGGGCGTGAACACAAAGCGACGACAGATCAGAATCAGCGAGCTGTCGGCTTTCAGCCTCGACTGTGAGAAAGGCGACATCTGACTGATTCTGATCCGCGGGTTTTGTCTTTGTGCAGAATCCCTGTTCCTGCTCTCATTTACTCTCTTAGTTGTTTGGTGGTTGTTGAAATTTTGTGAGGTTTAACCTGAGATTCTCGCATTTCGGGCAAAGTAAATTTATATTAAAAATCGATTCAGGATTTTAATGAATCGATTTTATGTTATCCAAGCCAGAATCGATTGTAATCGATAAATCGATCATAAAAACCCACCCAGTTCAAATGTTCTCAGCTCAAGTACAGTTGATTTGTTTTACATCAATTTACATACATTTTCTCCCTTGTATAATTTATGTTTGTGGAATTCTTCAATCATCTCAAACAAGCCCTGTATGCAAGTTCCAGAACACTGCAAAGAGTTTTCTGTTCATTTTTACATACAAGATGCATCAGAACATATACATGCTTTTTTTTTTATTATTGACCAACAAAATTAATTAAAATACACAGTGCTGCTGTTAAAGCTCTGAGGCCGACAGAGATGTGAAACTGCTAGACTGCAGGCTAAAAATGAACCTCAAAGTGTGATCTGCAGCATTCTCGCCAAAGCTGCACATTTACTATTGCAAGCACTTTTGTCTCAGTCACACTTTTAGCATTGATGCTGAACTCAGATCAAGCATTTTTACTTTTCAACTTTTTATTTAATAAATGCTGAAAATGCACTTCAATTACGCATAAACATATTAATTACTGATAATACTGAAATACTGATTTCTCTCAGATAGCACAGTGGTGTGGTCATTAGTGATGTCACCTCATATTAAGAAGGTCCTTACACCTGTGTTTGCATGCTGTCTGTGTGGCTTCCTCCTGCAGTCATGCCTCTTAGGTTAACTGGTTGATCTAAATTGAGTATAGGTGCCAGTGTCTGTATTATCCCTGAACTGGACAAATCTCAGACAGAATGTCCAGCACTTCAGCGCTGGGACATTGCTTATTCACTTTAGGGCTTTATTTATTTTTCATATAATAATCTAACCCCTTTATTCATTGATTATATTACATTGTTAGAAATATGGGGCTGAAAGAAAGCAAAGAAGAAAAGATAAATATATATATATATATATATATACATATATGTGTGGATCTTAATGACATCATACAAAAGTGCTCTCTGCACTACAGAAAGAGTCAGGAAGCAGGTGTCACAGATAGACGGGCTGTTGCAAACTGTCTCCAGGGGGCGGCGGTAATGTGCCGATTTGTTGGAAACTGCTAAGAGAGGTGAAAGAAGAAGAAGCCGCTCCTGGCTCCTGTCAGCTGAGCGGAAGTTTGAGGCATGAGCTGAAAATGGATGAGTTCTAGTTCTTGTGTTTTTCTTTATTGTGTAAAAGTTGGTTTCAAGTGTCCCAGTTTCATATCGTCGGCACGTCTGACTGATGTGGCTAAGTGCTGCCGCTGCCTTCGTCGCTGTTTGTGCTTATTACATGAACTTTGACAACCAGCTTAGAGGAGAAGAAGAAGAAGGCAGGTCGGTGTTGTCCGCATGTCCTTCTTTACGACAACTTTATTCACAAGGCTTATTATTAGAAGGTATGTTGATTCAAGTTACGCAAACATTCATGTTAATGGCAGACTGTTAATCCAAACTCTGTTCTGAAAGCTGTTGTTTTATTCCAGGAACATGTTTTTATCTCAGCACAAGTGACAACATTCATACGTGTTTAATTGAGTCAAAGGTTTCTATCGGCATAACGTTTATTTGCATTAACGAAATAATTTAGCGAGTGTGGCGCTTACTGACACGACACAGACATTACTTCAGGGTTTTTGTTTGTTTGTTTATTTATTTTAGAAATGACATGCAGCTGTCTGATACAGAGTTAAACATAAGCTATTAAAAGGATGACTCCATTAAAATCATTTAGTGACTAAATTTCACAAAGGTCACGTGCGCCAATACCCAGCACGTGCGCCTGAGTCAGATGTGTAGCGTAGTCAGAAACAGCAGTTTTCACTAAATTCATCCTAGGCTATTGGGAAGAGCTAAGAGCTGATTCATATTTCTCTCCTTCCCTTTCCTCAGCATGTCGTCCGCTCTTCAGCGTCACGTCATCTGGGAGTCAGATGGGCTGGTAGCCTACCTTCACCCTCGGCCCTGGACCCCGGGCTCTGTCATCCTGGAGAGCAGCACCCCCGGGACCCAAGGAGGCAGCATTTTCCACCTGGGGGAGCCAGAGTACTTGTCCTGGCTGCTTGGGGCGAGAGCTGTGGCAGAGCTGCTTTGTGACAGGCTGGGAGTTCGGAGGTGTGCGCTGGTCAGCAGACCCCACAGAGATAGACCTGCTCAGGTGAGGGCCTGAACACTGGGTGGACCTGTTCACTGTAAAGTGCAACCAGTGGCAATCTGAAAGGCTGATGATGCATTTTAACAGCACGTGTAAACGCATGTAGACAGCTCCCTCTGTGTAAATTTCAGTTAGCAAACACACGTGTCTTCACTACAGATCCGTATCCTCCCCCTGTGTGGTCTGGACGCAGAGTGGCGCCCTCATCTGGCTGGGGAAGAAGAGCACAACGCCCATGACCCGGGATACTGCACTTCCAGGACTGCCCCACGATGGAGTGACTCCAGCCTGACTGAAATCCAGACCAGGATTCGAGCCAAACTGCCGCTGCCTGATGCCCCCCCTGATCTGACCTTCCTCGGGGACGATCCGGCTCACCCTTCGCTGTTCTCACGTATTGTTCGTGGTGAGGAGCAGCAGTGGCGCGTGTGGGAGGACAAAGGTCATGTGGCTTTTCTCACTCCATTCCCCAACTCTCCTGGATTCACTGTGTTAGTCCCACGCCGACCTTTGACCTCTGATATATTCAGACTGGAAAAAGAAGATTACGAGAGACTGGTGCTGGCCGCCAAGAAGGTGTCGTGGCTCCTGGAGGATGGGTTGGGCGCTTGGGGGGTGGGGCTTATTTTTGAGGGTTTTGAGATCGACTACGCTCATGCCAAGCTGATACCACTATTCCTGCCGCCATTGTTGGCGGGTGAAAATAAACCAGATAAACCACCGTCTCCCCAGTTTTACCCCACTTACCCGGGATATGTGACATCAGAAGACGGGCCTGAAGCCAGCTTAGAGAGTCTGAAGATAATGCACACTAAAATCAGTCAAATGTAATGCTCTTTGATTCTGACTCTGATACTGTTTTTACCAAATAATCACCATTCTCTTTGCACAATCACTACACCCGAGCTGGTTATCTAAGTACTTCTAAGTGACTCTGTTCATTTTTTGCAAGACAAACATTTGATTCAGACATCAAATATCTGATTAAAGTTTACAAATTACTCTAAATCACGTATTAAATACATTCTTTAAAATCCAACAATGTTAAGATTAAAACATCAGTGTCATTGCACACTTGTACTCTGCCAAAAACCAGTAAACATGTACAGTTTACCTTAGAAATACAGAGCAAAAAGCTCAGTTATGTCATAGCATCATTACACTGTGCTATTTATGTTCCTGAATAATTCGATTGTTATGTGTTTAGTTCGTTTGCTTGCATAATCTGTGTGCTCGCTCATTACACATCTACTAATTGGTCCCTCTGTGTGATTCTGTTGTAAGACTTAATTAATAAATTAATTAATAAAGTGCTTAATCGGTGCTCTGTAATACAGGCAGTGCCCCTGGCTGTCATTATAATGGTCCAAAAGATGTTCAAGAGTTAATGAGGAGGGTTTCTGCTGCTGGTTGCAATGGGGAAAAAGCAGAGAGCTAGCTAAAGTCTTCAAGGAGTAATCTCCATGGTTCAAAGTAATTTATTTACTTGTCTGGTGTGCTCACTAGCCAACAGCTTCTTTTACTTTAACGATCGCTTCTATGTGCACCTGGCAACTGTAGGAAGGAAAAACTCCTTTTTATCAGAAAAGACACCTCCAGTATAACCAGGTTTAGGGAGGGGCAGCCATAAGGTTCAAGCAGCTGGGGGTGAGGGGAAAGGATAGAGAGCAGATGGAGACAGGACAGCCCTAACTATATGTTTTAAAGTCTGATCTTAAATGTAGAGAGGCTGTGTCTCCTGAATCCAGGCTAGGAGTTGGTTCCACTGGAGAGATGCCTGCTAGATGAAGCCTCTATCGCCTTTGGAACGAAGTCTAAGAGTGAAGTGCTCTATTGGGGGGATATGGTACTATGACGTACATGGGGCCTGATGATTCAAGTCCTTGTATGTGAGGAGCAGAATTTAGCCTGAATTTAAATTCCTGACACAAAGACAGCTTAACTACATAAAACTAAAATGTCAACAGTTCCATTAGAGGCAAAGCCTAATCTAAGTGATGATAATAAAAGACCTGTAGGTCCTCTTAATTCCACTTACCTTGGTGCTCATAAGCTAGTCCTGGGATAGCTGAATTGTTATCCTATTAGCCGATATAACCCCTGAAACACTAGCCTTCTGCTACTGAATGCAAATGAGGATTTATGAAAGAACACAATCGTTTCCAAACAATAACTACGATAAACCTTCAGAGGATAAGTAGATGAGAACACAAACTACAAGTGTGAATAAGAAACAACTGGTTGTGGTGGATGCTGTTTATTTGTTTATTTATTTATAAGTAAACCCCATGAGCTTCCACAACAGTGGTTGCTAGTCTTCCTGGGGCCCAACCATCAAATACAATCAAATAAAACATTACACAATAAAGTGGATGCAAAATATCTACATAATTTGGCTCTTACATCCACAGTAAGGTTTTACAATTGTGAAAATATGAGCATATAAATATCACAATATGAAAATGAGAACAGCAGGTATTGGAGAAGGGGGGGTTTTATAGCCTCAGGCCAGAGGGGGCGTGAAGGAGGAGTGGTCCCGCTCCTGAAATTCAGATGATATCGCCGCTAAAAGCTGCATAAATAGGCTTTTAAGTGACTTTAAAATTTAAAAATCACTTCTTTTCATATTTTTTAAAGCCCATTCTCTAATTGCATAAGGCAACTTATTCCAGTTTTTCAAAAAGTTGCTTTTAACTCAAGGAATTACTAAATTGTGGTTTGTTGAAAATCGATTATGTATTTCTTCTGGATATTGCAACTATTTAGCAACTATTTACTAATTATCATATGCATGGAGTAAGAATTACAACCACATAACAGCTAGTGAAAAAGATAGTAATTAGGTTACATTTCAACTAAAGCTAGGTTTGTCCACCAGCTCAAGAGCTTTGACGTTGTTCTCTTACCGGCTCTCCGGATCACACAGGACAAAATTCTTCAAATAAAAGTATAACAGTGCATGCTCGGTCTTCTCTGAAAAACTTTTGTGATGGATTTATGACTAGAGGTTCAGTTATGTGGTGACATCGAGCGGCTTCTCACAGACACTCTTTCCACAGCATGTGCCTTCCACACGCTCCATCTTTGTGATGTAGAGCAGAGGCTCAATGCTGCAGCTCAGATCCATGATGGAGTACACACTGACGCGGATCTGACATTGAAACGCCACAGCCGTGTAGTATGACGCAAAGGGCATGAGCGCCACGGGTGGCAAGTAGTTGACCACGATGATGGCCAGGTTAATCAGCACCATCTTGAAGGCCCTCTTCTTCACTGGGTGCATCACCTCTTTTCCCGTCACAGAGTGCCGAAGGGCCCAGATGATGGAGATGTTACAAAAGATCATCAATGCAAACGCAAAAAGGATGATGCCACTGAAGACGCCATCGACAGGCATGCGTCCCAGGATGCACTTCACCAGGGCGTAAGCCAATATGAGGCCCCACACCACCACAGAAATCCCGATTCGGATTTTGTTGTCACGGATGCCAGCGAAGAGCACGGGGTGGACCACAGCCATGTAGCGGTCCAGACAAATACACACCTGGGTTGTTAGACAAGAAGAAAGACTGTGTTTCATGGTGCTTTGAAAAATAATGAAATTGATAATAATAATTTTATAGCTTTAGCTTTTTATTGAACTGGGAGAGCAACAAAACAAAACAAAAAACACTTCAGTGGTCTGATTTCTTCGCACATCAGACTATCTGAAAACATCTGATACACTAGTGCAACAAATGAAAAACTCACCAGAAAGAGTGGCGCTAAGTCTTTAATTCCATATGCCAATCGCTTAAAGTACCAGATGCCGTTGTCATTCAGCAATAACCCATTGACAAGGTCGACGGGCGTCATGAGGCAGAAGTAGGCGTCCAGTATGGCCAGATTGAGGATAAAGGTGTCAGATGTGAAAGCGTCGCTTTTCTTGGTTATGATCTGCCAGATGACCAAGATGTTACATGGAGTCCCTACTGCCAGGTTGAACATCTTGACTCCATAGTAGAAAATGTAGCCATAAGGGGCCACGGCGCATATTGGGAACTCGTACCATAGCGGACGAATGTGGACCGCACTGGGGTTGGTAGAGTTTGCAGAATGATTGTAGGCAGTGTTCAGAGTGTTGTTGGACATTGCAGAACAAAGGAGCTGGAAGGTTGTTAGAAAGACCAATTAGGTTTTACTGTTCAGTATTTAAAGAAAACAGGCTGAAAACCAGCAGCCAACAAAAAAATAGATGGAAGGGCATGCCCATTCCACAGATCTGCTTTTTCAAAATGTTTTTGCACCAGAGAATTGTGTTGTTTCAAGAACTATTAGTCTTTCTAATGCCCTTCATAACCTGATTAAAAACTCTGATGCTTGAAACCTTTCGTTTGCTATACACTTTAATTTTACATTTAGCACCCAAATAATAGAGCCATGGAGGAACTTATTGCTATTTGATTCCACACAGTGGTCCAATGTCATTGCTTATGGCCTAAATCTAAAGATGAAACATACACAAAGATATCTTACCTTAAAAGGTTTTGATTTGTCTTGTGGTCCTGGTCTTCGCCACTTACTGCAGGATGTTCCCATAATTACCAGCAGTTCACTTATAAACATGCTCCACAAGGACTAACGTCACTTTTGTGTTTGGCCAATCTGGACGAACATCTACGACGTCTTTTCAAAATCATGTCATGTCAAGCTGTGATTGGCCAGTGATGCAGAGACAGCTTCAGCGATTGGATAACTCAGATATGTAGCGTACATACAGCCTGTTTTGGCTGAGCTAGATTGAAATGTTATTGTGTCCATTAAAAAGTACTTATATGGGCTTCAGAGATAAAACATAAATGAAATACAGGCTAGATGCAGTGCCATCAGGGGTCTGTAGTTGTTGAACAACTTACCTTATTTTGTACTGTGAAGGTGATATATGTAAGTTGTGTAGCTGCATAACATATTCTCAGCTGTTGCATTATTATAAAGGCATTGGTCTTATAGTTGCACCAAGCTGCCTCTCTAGGTTTGTGCTTTCATAAGTCAAGCTGATCCCAGGTCTGTTCCTATGGGTAATTTACCTACAGTAAAACTGCAGTGAAATATTCATCTCACTGATGCAACTGTACACTGTAAACAGGTGATGCAAGGTAAGCATCAATGAGAAATCTAATGCAAGGTGTTACTGAACTGCCTGTACAAAGTTTAAAAAGGGTAACGCTGTTAGGGAATATGAGCCTGCAAAGCCATGAAAAACACTCGTTTATACTAACTATCCTCTATGTTTGTTAATGTTTACATATTCGACTAATATATGACATATATGCGAATCGTTTACCTTTATGTAATACCAACATAAAATTATTAGACAACCTCTGTACAAACTGTACAGTTGACACATTTTTTGCACATTATCCTTCGACTCCTAATGACAGAGAAGCTAACGTCATATCTGACTGTTATGTTGAATCACTAGTGTGAATAGAAGTGAATGTTCAGTATCGGAAAGACAGTTACTGATGCTCGCCAGTGTAAAATAAGGTTAACAGAACCGTCTCTGAAGAGGCTGGCCCTCAATATCTACAGTCTGACAGTCAGTGTACAATCCACTCAAGACCACTGCTACCTCTCCCAGTAGTGATTGACCAAAAGATCGATCGATCGATCGATCGATCGATCGATCGATCGATCTATCTATCTATCTATCGATCTATCTATCTATCTATCTATCTATCTATCTATCTATCTATCTATCTATCTATCTATCTATCTATCTATCTATCTACCTACCTACCTACCTACCTACCTACCTACCTACCTACCTATGAGTGCCAAAAATTTCCCTCACCACTAGTGAAAAATGGTATTTTAAGAATGTTTGCATACAGTCCAAAACTAGTAGTTTTAGTTTATGTGAGTTCATTCATACCAAATATTGACAAGGTTGTTATAATTGTACAAATTCTATTTTTTTCTTACATACTGCTTGTTGCAGTTCTTTGCACATATATCTATAAATTACTGCACCAATATCACATTTTCATAGCACAATATAAACAACATTTTGCACAGTTCTGTATAAGACTGTTAAAAGTCTAGATTCTACTAATTAATCAGGATTATTTGTTAATAGATTTCAGCAAACGGTGGGTTAAATCAAACTGTGTTGTTGTTCAGCTCACAGGAGACCACATCACCTAAACAAATGAGAAGCTGAAAACAGAACTATGATAACAGTAGAGCTGGTAAATACGTGACAGATAGAGTGAATTTGCATCATTTCTTTAAACGAAACAAAGTGTGCAAAACAGCACCTGGCATAAGATTGATGTGACATGCAAAATAAAGAAGCAGTGTTTGTTTAGATGAGTCGAAGTAATTATCTGTCTACAGTAGAAAGATTTGTTTTTTGGAATTGAAGCAAGTGCCCAGTGTATTTCACGCTGTTAAGACTTTGTAAGGTAATAATGTATCAGTGTTGTGTTTTAGTTATTTTTAGTATTTCGTTGAAATTTCAATTTGTAAAATATCTTCTGTTTTTGACAGAGCTCAACGCAGACACATGGGAAACTCCACGGCAGCGACTGAAATATTTTTGTGGTACTTCTTGCCCACAGTAGTGACTGTGCCACCACTAGGACTACCAACTAATGCTTGGGTCATTTACCTCCTGTTGCGCAAACCTGGTATTTGCTCTACCTCAGAGATCTTCACACTGAACCTGGCAGTAATCGATATGCTGTTCTGTATCACAGTCGTGGGTGAATACATTAATCTTTGGTTTAATCAGTCAATGGAGGCCACTAGCTTCCTGGCGTGGGGTTTAAACCAGGGAGGGGGGCCGCTTTTTCTTTGCTTTTTGAGTTTGGACAGCTACGTAGCAGTCTGCCATCCTCTGTTCTTTCTGCGGCTCAAGGATCCCAAACTGCGGCTGTCGTTATGCTTGATGGGGAGTACCATCACTGCTGCTTGCTGCCTTCTGGTCAAAGTCTCTGCAGGGTATAAGTGGAATGTGATACTAGCAATCATAAGCTTTTCCACTGTGGTCGTAACAACCTGCAGCACCCTGATTCTAAAGTCTCTCCGCCAGTCAGGGCCCAGCAGAAAAGAGGTCCACCCAGTTAAAAAGAGAGCATTCAAAATAGTGCTGTCTGCGCTGGTCATAATCAACGTCCACTACCTCCCCCCCATTGGAGAATACCTGCTGAGGCAGCTTGGTCCCACTTCTTTCAAGCCCTATTCAGTTGTCACCTGTGTGGCCTACTGGATTCTCTCCATGAGCAGCTTTGTTCAGCCTCTGACTTTTCTCATCCGGACGAAGCAGCTGCCCAAAATCAGCTGAGACTAAAACTGATGCAAGAGTGCAGAGCGGCTGATAACGTGATGGAAAAGCTGAGCTGCAACCTGCACAGTGATCAGCAATATTTAAAAATTCATTTTTAACCATAATACTAAGTTGTTGGTATTTTCTGCAGTTTAATAAAAATCTACTGGTAGCTGCTTTTTGCATTTAAATGCTTGAATGCAAACCTGACATTTTTCTCTCTCATGTCTTCGACTCAGAAACAGGAAGTAAATTTGTCAATAACCACGATGAGCGTCACTGGATGTACAACAAGTACAACAAAGACATATTGCATTGTTTTATTTTAGAACTCAAATATCCAAATTTGGCTTACAGACAAAATGTAGTCATATACTCTGCAGAACACTTTAGGGCTCCGTGTGAGACGAGATTTCTAAAATCCAAATAGAAAACAAACGTTTTTTATTGTCAATCAATCGATCAATTTAACATTTGAGGATAGAGAAAATGAACCTGATTGATCTACCTAAACCTTAACACTGTTCAAATAAGAGGAATGATACACTCTGAGGTGTAGGCTCTAGGCTCCCATCAATACTTACATTTTTAAACAAGCCTCAGCAAATGTGAGTCTATTAGACACATGTTGGAATGCAAAATCAAGCTATTTAAGGATTAAAGTGAAAACTGTAAGTGAACATGTTAAACACATTTAACAACATTAGCGTGTATTATTGCGTGTATTGTATTGTCTACAATTATGTTCAGTTTATCTATAGCCTGCAGTACACCAGGAGAGTGGTTATTAAGCTTTTTAGGAATGTAAACAATCATTTATAAAACAGCCATCAATGCAAAAATAGATCTTCATTTCACTTTAACATTACTTTTTGAAAACATGTGTTAATGACACTGTGTCTCCTTTGTTTAACAACTTGTATATATCAGCATCTATTAAATAGACAAAACACAAACAATAATAATACTTCTGAAAACCTGACCCTTTGTTAAGTTATCCAAATCTGAACTGCTTGAAATCAGGAAGAACATTTCATGTCATTCTGTAAATGATACTTTCTCTCATCTTCTGTCTAAATGTACAACAAATAAAAACAAAAATTCTGTCATTGTGTTTTCTGGGTTTTGAATGACACAATCCAAAGATCTGACATAATAATTGACAATAATTCAAAATGATTCTCGAGCTGGTCCTACAAAATGGACGGAGCAAAAAGAATTTGTAAAAGAATTTCTGTTTTATGCATAAATAGCACTTTTTTCTATCCTGGTTAAACATTTCATACAAATGTAAGCATTATGTACAGAGTAAAAAACAAAGCTGTCATGGCTTCAACACGACGTCTGTCAAAGAGGTTAGAAAAACAGCTTTTCAAGTATTCAAGTACCAGAAGGAAAATCCACACTGATGTGACAAAACGTGCTGAAAGGAAATGTTACCGAGCTGCATATTTTACCTTTCATAGTGATATGAAATTACATTTTCCTTTAAGAACATCAAGCACTGCTGATTAGAAAACATTCACTGCTGCCCTCTGTGTATTTCCACCAAATAACAAAAAGAAGAAGCACAAAACAAAACAAAACAAAACAAAACAAAACAAAACAAAACAAAACAAAACAAAACAAAACAAAACAAAACAACAAAACAAAACAAAACAAAACAAAACAAAAACAGTGTTTTCAACCTGTTCAGGTATCAGGCAACATATGTGACTGAGCGCTAGACAAACTAGATTATTTTCTGTTTTAATTGTAAAAACATAAAATACTGAGACTCATTTAAATACCTATGAATGAACAGAGCGTGTTAGAAACGAGCTTTCATTAACGTCACTTCATTTCTTTTGTGGTCTAAGATGGAAAGATGAATAAAGCTAATAACCAGCTATAGAAACCAGGACAAGTAAATAAAATAAGACTGTTTCTATGACTTGTCACTGTGCCACTGAGCAAGGTGTTGAACACTCAACTTCTCTGTGGCTTCCCAGCAACAAAACGGAAAGAGATGTTATTTTACCAGAGAACTCTCAGGTGGGATGGAGCGCTGTACACATGCAAAGTAGGAAAAAAAGATTGTTAATAATAATAGTTTGTAATAAGAAAAGCTTTAAAAGGATCTTGTGGCACAGTCATATAATTGAAAGCAAGTTGCCAGAACCTTAAACTTCCATGTAGACTTTTGTCAAAGCAAAAGCAAATGTGCACTGCACAACAAGGATCGTGCACGTCTTTATCCTTTAATATTAAGAGGTTAGAAAAACCCCAGTAAAACACAGCTGAAACAAAGAGTTGTGCGTGTGAACACTAAAACACTTTTTTAGTAGCATTTGGCCCTGAGACCAGCAAAGCTTCAAGTCACTCCGAGCGAGTCTGAAGCCTCACGTGGTGGCGATCTTTCCGTGCACACGGAAACGGTAAAGACACGTATACTCGACGTGACCCCAGTTACTGAGAACTCTCAGCTCCACGACTCTGTAAACCATGTCGCTCGGATTCTGTGTGAGGCGGAGAAGAAAAGAAAAGATAGGAAAGAAAGTTAAACAACAAAATCGAAGTGTAAGGGAGAGCATGCAACAAACACTTATGATTACTACACTTTATACAGAAGCAGAAGTAGTCTGCTCGTGCTCTGTAAATATAATGAGCGGTAAATATTAAGATGGGCTCATTTGAACTCACAGGAATCTTAAACGTCTGCGTTGGCTCTCCATACTCATCGTAAGTGAACGTCCCCAGCAGTGTTCCTTCTTCTGTGTCGTTTTCCATCCCCTGGAAAGAGACAAATGGCACCTGGGTCAGATTTCAATATTAAAATTGGCTTTATGTCACTCTCAAAGTTTTTCTTTGAGACTTAATTCCATACAGTACTCCTATATTAGGTCCTACGGTTGATAAATGGCAGATTTAGATCATCCACATTTAAGAAATGACAAGTGAAATAATAAACAAGTCAAATTCATGAACTACAAATATCAGAAAAGTTACAATTTGTAGCTATCACATTGTGCCGAGGCTTTTTAATAGGAAGTGGAAGAAAATGAATGTAATAACTGGCAGGTATGCGTGTCTGTCAAGCAGAAAACTCTGCTGTGGGAAATTCAGTAAAAAACTGCAGCTGCTCAAGGTTACACTTGAAGCTGGCTCCTGTGCTAAAAAGCGCAAATTTACAGCACAATGGTACAAAGGTAGTTTTGGCCTGCAGCTACTTTCGGCCTTTACAACAAGTGCATGGAGTGTATTAACCTTTAACTGTAAAGGCTTAAACTTACAGATGTGTGTGCTCTTTTGGTGCCTTTGGTGGATTTTTCATGGAATTATCTGAGCTGCACGGTTACTTTTACAAACAGCTGTGGTCCAGTTAAGGTGAGTGAAACAGTCTTAACAGTGTTAATCTCTACATGATCAATGGGATTTTTGTCTTCAAACACCTGAATAAATTGCCAGACAAAGCAAAACTGATACATATGAAAACTCGTATATGCAAACTGATATTTCTCTACTGTTTCAATTCATATTTCAGAAGATTTAATATCCATTTAAAAATAGATAAATAGATAAATAAAAAATATTTTTATGTCATGGTTCAGGCTGTACAAGGTTAAGATCCAGCTTCAAACCATGCTTGCTAGCTTTCATCCATATACATTTAGTTCTGACACCAATAATGCAACATGGCAGAGGCCAAAATGCTAAAGCTTTAAAATCCAGTGTGTGCTGTCACCGTGGACAAATGCAGAGCGTGTGTTGTTACTTGAGTTATTGCTGGAAATGTGATCACATGTGTACTGTGTGCAGTTCAATCTGATGTTTTGGTTAATTTGTGTAAGCATGTGTACTTGAGAACCAGCATGACTTAGCAGCAGCTTTAAATGTCTCAACCACAAATGCTGCCTCTGAGGTATAATTTCACATCTTTACGTCTGACAGATATTGTAGTACATCTGTATATCCTAAAAAGTACGTGATGCTCTGGCTGAGGACAAACAGACCTGGTGGGTTCGCTCTTTCCTTAGCACGAGTACCCTCCCTGCTCCCTCCACGTATCTATGTTTGATCTGAGTCATTAAGACCCACGAGCTCACAAGCTCTCATTAATGATGAACTGACTGCTGGCTACTGGTTATTTTCCTGCTTCATGTTGACTTGCAGGCAGCTTTTTTTTCTTTTTTTTAAGCAAGCGCAGGCAGTCATGTGTCCCCACACTGTTTCTACACTGGAAGCACTCACATAGACTTCAAAGTCTTTGGGTGCTGAGTCAATTCGGCCAGTGGGAGAGTTGTAGCGTGGCAGGTGGTCCAGTGTCACATGAGTTATCCGTATGGGGTGGGACAAAGAGATCACAAGTGTTCCCTGGACACCATGAAACGCCCAGCATTTCCCTGGAAGCAGCACTGGGTAACCCTGGGGAGGAAGACAGCGGGAGATGTAGTTAGTAAAAATGAAAGGGCTAACAGTCTAAAGTGAAAAGCCCTGAGGGTAAAATGACAATAAGGGGACAGATAAGCAAACTGATGGTCATTGTACCTGAATGACAGTGCGCGGGCTTTCAGATGGATACCAAAGAGGGAAACCAAACAGGGTCACACATGCTGAACGAATACGGTACGTCTCTGAACACCTGGTACTGATCACACTGGCACCTACACACACACACACACACGACACACGCACGCACGCACGCACGCACGCACGCACGCACACACACACACACACTCACACACACACACACACACACACACACACACACACACAACACGCACGCACGCACACAGACGCACGCACCACACACATCACATGCACACACACACACGCACACACACACACACACACACAGGGCAATAAGAGTTAAGAAATGTTTTTTTTAATCTTCTATATGTTATAGAGTGTAAGATTAAATGACAACAATCTTTGCTGATGACTGATGACAAGATGCATGAATGTCATTTAGAATAATTACAGAAGACAAATCAACAGGCAAATAAATTAAACAACCAATAACTAAATATTTAAAAAGTGTTTTTTTGGGTGCAAAAACAGCAAACACACACATGCACACACTGAATTTTAGCAAAAACAATTTGATCTTTATCCAAACATTCCTGACCTTGAGTCTCCAGGGCAAAGTCAGCCACTTTATCAGCCATGGGACGTCCACAGTCTGCGCAGCTTCCACTGCTGCTGAGCCTGATTGCATCCTGCTCCTTATTCACATTCACAAACAGAGTATACTATTAAGTATTGACAGGTGTAACAACTCATATCTAGCAGCATAAGCGCACACACACATACAGTTACTACTAGTTACCTTGATGCGGTCAGTGAGCCACTTCTCCATGGCATGTTGGAGCTCAGGTGTGAGGTGATTGTGTATAGGTGTGTTGGTAGGATCAGGGCAGGGGGCTGGAGGAGGCATCACCTGGATGGATGACAACTCCTGGGCCAACTGCAAGAGAAAAGACTATGCATAAAACCCAGGCAAAGTTCCAGACTGCATTCATCAAGCTTCAGTTGCTTTAAATATAGATAAGTTGAACCTATCAGGACTTTTACCTTATTATTCTGATCCTCTAAAGCTTGGATTCTGAGGGTGAGGCTGGCAGCAGCAGTGCTGCTGTCTGACTGATAATCTGCCATCCGGCTGCTCAACCTTGTGACCTGCTGCTCCAGATGCTGCCGACTGTCGGAGTCTGTGGCCTCAAGCTTGGCCTTCATATCGCGCATTTCCAGCTGGAGTCTCTCCTTCATCTGTTAGAAAAAACAAGTGAAGGAAAACATGACATGCTGATAGGTGAAGTGAGCTCATAGATACCAGGCTGTCTCTTTCATAAATTTTAGATCTCATGTTTTAAAGCCAGGTTTTTAAGTCACATTGTGTATTTTATGTTCAATATAGGTATTTGTTGTGCCTGAAAATGAACAAATAAATGAATGAAATGAATGAAAATATGTTCATCCTAAAAGCTAACCATGGTTACCCGTTTATCAGAAAGCCTTTTTGTTGTTTCTAAACCTTAAATCAAATTAAAATTTCTTTAAAATAAATTCTCTTCAGATCAGAAATTATGCCTTTGGGGAATTATTCAGCAACTGCACTTCCCGAGTGCTTGTAGGTTAGTAAACAAACCTCTGCATTTGCTCTAGATGTCAACCACTAGATGTCACTCTCGCATACCTGAGTTTTGACCCTGTTACTATTAGCCTGTGTTCCTTTCTGACATCCGTGGGCAGAAGCTCTACCACCCACAGGGTTAACCAGAAAGAGATTCTCTCACCTGGGAGAGAAGCAGCTCCTGCTTCATCTGCAGCTCCACCTGTAACAGATGCAACACATCACTTTCACCTCAAAATAGATCAACATGCAAGGTCTCAAAGTAACACCAATGCATTTATTTTAGTTTTCCTTTGTTTTATTCTGATATGGTTAGACAGCTTAATTTTTGTTTGTGCATGTGCGTGTGTGGAGGGAGGGTGCAGATTTTTTTTACTTCTGACTGCAAGGAAATGGTTTGTTACCAGAAGACGTTGCATCTTTTCATCTACTACAGCAGACACAATGGTAGGATCCTGTTTGAAAATACAAAAACAACAAACTATTACTGCAACAAAAAAGAACCCAAATTTTCATACAAACATATTAAGAGTCTCATAACAGCAAGCTTAATCAGAACAGCTATTACATTAAATATATTTTTGACCTTTAAAAATGCTTCAGAATTGACTGAGAGGTCCCTGAACCGGTGAACTTCTTGAAGGACTTACAACTAAGTCTCAAAGTTTTGATCATAAACATCATAAATCCCATCCCTTGTTGACTCTGTTTAGCTGGTTAGAGAACAGTGGGGCTCCAAAGTGTAGCGCTTTACACATTTGCAGGTGGCTGCATTTGGGTTTGTGTCAGGACGGGTAACTGGTGCAAAATATCCTGTGAATCAAACATGTGGTGCTGCCTGCTGTCGCAACCCCTTGTGAATAAGAGAACAACCAAAGGTAGCTTGGTAAGAGAGAAATGACATTGATGAGAGTGTCGTTGTTCTCAAACTGTAACTCTTTTAACTGAGAATGTGATGCACTTATAAAGATTTATAAAGAAAATACAGTAAAAAGCACCTTTCAGCAGCTCTCTTATTTCCAATTCATCACCACCACAGCAGGTAGCTTTGCTGGCTGATTTTTGATCCGTCATGATCCCCCAAGGGATTTGTGTCTCCTCTCAGGATCAAACTGCTGATCTTTCACTTTCAATTTGTAAACCACCCACAGTGGAGAAAACAGACTCTGTGAACCTTTAAAAATCCACAAATGTGTGCTGGGAAAATACTACACTAGCAAATCTCAAGCTTGGGCCGCCATGATACCAGGTTACACTGAAGAAAACAACAATGATTGCTAACAGTCAAATTCATCTTTAACTCATTGTCTGCTTTTTTTTGGATAAATGAATAAAATTTAAAATACAAGTGCACGGATATAGTGAGACAGGACTATCAATTGCATATAAACAAACAACTACACAATGATTTATATCATTATTACCATTACTTAAACAATATCAAGATTTCACTTAAAAATATGTATTGTATTGGGAGCAAATGGCTGCCTCTGCCATCTGTTGGAGTTCTCTCGGTATTATTGGATTTGAACTTTACACCTTGAGACGACTGCTGCTGTGGTTTGGCATTGTTAAATAACCCCTCGTGCAGGCCTTGAAGATTTGAGCTTGAGCACTATTATAAAAGTTTGTCATTTATAATTAATCAATCTACTTAGTCACTCAGACAGTTAGATTGATCCAGCACCCATCAATCTAACCAGCAAGAAAAACAGTCAGTTGCAGAGCCCTACCACCACAGGTTTGGAATAGATGTTGTTGGGTTGGGCAGGAGGAGGAGTAGCAGGGACAACAGGCTGTGTCTGTGATGGGCTCTTTGTGACATTCATGCGGGTGATGAAAGAGGTGAGCAAGGGAAGGAACAACCAAAGACCTGGAGAAAACAGAAGGGATAGTTCCTGAACAACAGCCCTCAGAAGCACACAAAGCAAGATCACCCAACTCTAATATTCAACAGTGAAAGCCTCTTGTAGTGACTGACATTTACAGTGACTCATACAGTCACAATGAGGTGGAGAAGGGAATAAAACCCCACCACATGATGCAGGGAGCAGACTAAGCAGTGCTGCTTTGCAAGTCTAAGAACCCTCTGTGACAGAACCTACCACGCCTACTTTTGAGGGGAAACCCCAAGCTCATAGAAGATTACTGTACTGTCTTCAGGAAAGTAGATCAAGCAGAAAATACAGCAGCTTTCTGAAAACACAGAATATATTCGATTTCGTTTATGTTACTTACATAAAAGTAAGATGAGGAGGAGGAGGAGAGCCACACCACAAGCCTTCTTCATGCGACTGCTGATTAGAGAATTAGCTGCGGGGAAGAGAAGGAACGTTGATTTGCAGGGATTTTGATAAGCTAGAGCCAAATCACATGCAGCAACTAAGAAAAAGTATGTAGGATCTGTATATAATGCACAGGCACATGTAGATCCATACTGAGCTTCAGCTACAAGAAGTAACAATGATCATATACAAACACCATACCTAACGCTGCCACGTCATGTGTTTTTGCACATACTGTCGCACCGAGCATCAGGGCTGAGTCTGCCAAAAGAACAAACACAAACAAAGAGATTATTACATGGCAGCGCAAAGACACGCAAACACAAGCAAACTTCAACACTCACCGCTAAGGCTGTTGAAGGCACTTTTGATTCTGCTTCTGTATCCGGTATTGGGATCCCCAGTGTTAATGCTGACTCTACCAGTGCTGCAGGGGGCGGCCATGGGCTTCCTGTAAGTACCCTCAGAGGACGAGTACCCGGAGCTGTCCACGCCACTCTGACTCAGCTCCTTATGGCTGGGTCTAAACTGTAATCCTGGCCTGCTAGAGCTGCAGTGCCCTGCAGGAGAGCTGTTTCCTGGAGATGCTGGGTGGCAATGAGGGGGTGTCTGCCTCGGGGTTGATGATGATGATGGGGTCAGGGCAGGCCGCGGGGTGGCTGTGGATGGGGTGAAAGATACGGTCCTCATGACAGGTTGGCTCTCAATGGTTAATGGAGATGGGACTAAGAGCCAGATGAGAGAAAGAAGCAGAAAATGAGATAAATAAATTAGGTTCCTTACACCAATACTCCATCTGTGTCCATTATTACAAAGAGTAACTAAATAATTGACAGTCAGTAAAATACCGATAAGGGGTTAGAAGTAATCCAGAGCTTTGTTATAGGCAACAGTTTGGAAACTTTCTCTTTAACCTACTCTGAAAACTTTCAGATTGTGATATTATGTCATTACCACTTATGCACCGTTGCAGCGTACTGACCTGGAGTGACAGGTGTGTTAGGCGCAGCAGAGCTAGTATTGCTGTTGGCTCTGCTGGAGGTACGGGAGGCGGGCTTGCGGGTCCCGGCCTTCTTCTTGAAAACCCTGAAGAAGAAAAAGTTGGTAAGAGAGAAAGACAGGGTTACATTACAGACTGACAATCAGAATGTAGAAAAAAAGCTTCAAGCACAAGGGCACAGAAACCAGTAACTTACTTAACAGGGTTTTCACGGTAGGATATAGATATGTTGGTCACGCTGCTTGAGTCAGATTCTTCATCTGAATTATAGTAGCCACCAGAAACCAGGCGAGAACTTCTGCGAGACATGACTGAAACACACAGACAGGGAAAAATAGTAAGTCTCAATTTACTCAATATACATAACAGAGTTACTGAAATTGGATAATCCCTGTAATCAGCAGACCTAGTCAGAGCAGTGGAATAGGATTTTAGTGTGGTGTTTTGAAGTCCACAGCAAACACTGCTGCATTGTGTTTAGATTGCTTTCAGCTACTCTTAATACATAATCCTTAGGCCTACATAAAACTGCAGTTTTCACCTACAGTAACCTCATTTGCCAGCTTAATTTAGATAGAGTGAATACACCATCGCTAACCAAGAAATTGCCCACAATATAATTAGTAATATAATTAGTGATTGTGCCTCTTCTATATAACTTAATATGCTTGGCTTAAAAGTTGGAAATCATCTGCAAGAAAAAGATGAGAAAAGATAAACTGTGACTGTCAATGTACAGATACTGTGGAAGACTTCAGTGTTATATGTGAAGGTGTAGAGTAAAGCACAATCAAACAGTTTCAAGAATTAAAGACAGTTTTAAATATGAAAGACATATAGAACAGTGATGTAGTAGGGGGCTAGTAGCTTTCCGCTAGGAGTCAGGTCCAATTCTGAGCCACTGAATTGGACCTCCCACAGAAGTCTGTGGTGTTGTTGCCCTTTGGAGCATTTTTAATTCAACTTTCTGACAAACAACTTGCTGCGTGGTAACCATCAAATAATCTTTACTCCAATACGCCTCTGGGCACAGCTTACTAATGAAGCTTGCTGATAAACTCACCCTCTTATTCAAATACACCCAATTCTAGCTCCAGAACACACAGAGACTGAATAGTAAGGCTGGCCCATATCATACCATTCACAGTAATACCGGTATAATGTTGGGCAATGATAAGAAAATGAAATATCGCGCTAGAATATGGGTAAAACGCATATGCGCAGTGCCTTTGTTTTCATACGCACATGGAGGAAAAAGCGTGCCGGCGACGGAGAATGAGAAGAGCAAAAGCGGCTCGTTGAATGAAACAGATGAACCAGAACTGGTTTGTAAAAATGCTGCAACTTCAGTGGTGGAACTGGTTTAGCTTTCGTCCATCAGATACACAACAGAGCACTGTTTTTGGTAGAGCATGCTAGCGGGCCGCCGTTATTACCGTGTTGTTTGGAAAATACAGCACACTTAAAATCAATCCTTTGATTTTTCTGAAAATCGACAGTGTAATCCCGTGTGCCTTATGTATGAATTCTGGTTGTGTTTACTGACCTCGAAACGATTTTATGTGGTACACGGCGCTCGAAAATCTGTCAGACGTTTTAGTACGACTTTGCTAAGCTACGAACCCGCACCGCTTGATGGATTGTTGGAGCATTACGGCTATCGTAGGCAGGAGCCTCGCGGAGTGATACGTCCTGTGCTTCAACATAATATTACCGTATTGTGTGTGTATAACCTCTTTTTAAGTTTTGCGGATATTATACATGGTTATGCTGAGGATATGCCGGCCAGTTTCCACTGGAAATGCCTTTTGGTTAAACTGTCAGCAAGGAATTTGCATTTGCACAGTTAAATTTTTATATAACTTTAATGCACATAAAAACAGCTGCTTGTTTAAGTGAAAATACGTTGATGGTTTTTTTTTTTACTAATAAAGTTGTGGAGTTGTAAAGTATTTTGTCTAGTGTCAATTATATCGTCAGTTATATCGTTATCGCAAATTTTCAAATGTATATCGTGATAAATATTTTTGGTCATATCGCCCTGCTCTACTGAATACTATAATGCCAATTCAAATTCAAAATGGGACTTCACAAACCAGTGAATGACTGCAGTGGCTATTTCCATCTGCTATGTCTGAGCAATGTTTTCTTTCTTTTTTTTTGCCTCGGTCACATTTTTTCATTTTCACATCAACTTTTCTCTCGTTCATTTCATAAATATCTCTACGGGGAGTCAAGAACTGGTGACCCCAGTAAGTCAAACTGGCAGCTCAATGCATCTTTTAGGACTTGCATGTTTCAGTAATGATATTTCCTGTAATCACATTAAATAAATAAGACCATATGTTCACCTTTAAGAATGTGGCATTATTATTACAATAAAACAGTAAAGCAACAGCACAGTGAAACGCACAGTAGCAGTAATAGTGATGCGGTAGTTGTGGTAGAAGTAATATTAGTAGTATGTCACTGACAGATGCTCTTCTGGTTAATCTTGGTTGCCTGTAATCCAGCTAATCGGTCCTGCTGCACAAACACTCAACAGCACCAAGATTTACAGAGTAAATATAAACCCCCCAAAAACACCATGAAGGCATTTGTACATGCAAAGCTTAAAAAACAAGGACATACACTTTCATTACGCTACAGTGCAGACACATTTACAGTATAGAATACATGATAGACAGACACACATGCACACACAGATGCATACCTTAACAGACCCCGCATACTTAAAGTTCAGAAAATCTTCAGAGACTATCACAGGTAGCGAGAAGGATCTGAACAGCTCTATGTTGTTACAAAACATCTATGAGGTTAACTTTCAGCACGGCAGGCATCGTAACGATTATGTAACAAGCATCTTAAGCTAAGTGATCCCATTGGTCCACGATGTGCTCTTACAGTGCGGATAATTAGCAGCAGCTTTACCGCCTGACAGCTCCTGCAGCAAGTTTATTGTTACACATTCAATTCATTATAGAAACACAAAACACGAGCAGTGCTCTGACGATGGGGTCAAAACATTCAACTCCACATTAACCCTCTTTCCTGCTGCACATCACTGATAAGACCAAAAGAAGAGCACCAGTACATACCTGCAGCTACAGTTCCAGACAATCAGACAAAACGAGGCGTTCGACAGTAACAGGACGCTGAAAGTTAGAAATGCTAGCTGCGCGGGGCGTTTCTCAGCTCAGTGACAAGTAGAGGCCCCCAGGAAATCCACCAGCCTTTAGATTCTCTCTGCGATCCTTTCTTTTAGCTTCTGACTGTTCTCATGAAAGCAGCCTTCCTGTCTCTGAAGTTTTAACGCAATCAGAGCTGACATCCAATAAAAGCCTTGATGTCATTAGCTGGGGATGCGATCACTGCAGACTTGTGCAACTGAAACGAGCGGCAGAAGATGACAAAAAGGGAAGCTGCGTCTGTGCATCTAACAGACAGGAAGCTGATGCACGAGGACACATGCGCGCCGAAACCCTCACTTTAAAAAAAATGGGCGATTGCCTTGTTGTTGTTGTTTAATATAATTACTTACAAATCATGACCTTGCTTTACAAACAAACTTTGTCCAGCAAACATGCTCAACAACACCACACAAACTCTTTACATACTTTTTCTCTAGTTTTGTCACCCTCTGCTCGTCTGTTGATTCAAGACTCGAGGGGGTGAAAAACTGAAAGAGAGAAAAGAGTAAATATCAGCAGCCACACCGTTTTGATGTAAACAGCCAATAACAGCAACACTGTACTTGACGACGCCCTGCAGCCCCTGTGGTGGTTGCTACAGCCAGCCTGTTCTGTTTACTGTGAATAAGGAAAACACACCATCATACTGAAACTGCTCTGTTGCAGAGACAGCTACGTTTCCAATACATCTTTCCTATGAAGATGCATATTAAATCTGTTTATTTTTTGTAACTTGCACCTTCTTCTCTCTATCAAACAACCAGGCTGTTTAAATGTAAATTAGATGGAGGGGCTCTTGTAGCATGTGACAGGTAAGAGCTCTTTTTAAATCCCATCATGTCTAACAATCTAATCTGCAGATCCCATCATTAGAACAAAACAGAAAAACAAGGGTCATGTTTATTTAGACTAAACAGTGCAAGCAGCCTGGACCTGCTGCTGAGGAAACACACATTTACATTTCTTTCTTCTTAATACGTCAAGAGACTTAAGCTAAGAGCGTAGAGAGGGGGAGTATTTTGAACTTAATTCCCCTAAAGCCTCCCTTACACTTTAAGTGGCATCTCAGTGGAGCCTAGCTCAGCACAATTCTCCTCCTGAACATCACCGACCCCCACCCCACACAGAGGACACTGCTGCACCAAGATGTCCCTCCTCTTTTGCTCATTCCACTGAAACACTGCAGCCGTGTTTGACTGCGTCCCACATTCTTGTGTAGGTTTACTTTCCTTATTTGGGGCTTGTCGTCCAGTCCGCTTGATCTAAAACCCAATTACATCTTACAATAGTCTGTTCATGCTGTAAACTGAGAGAGCTGTTTTTGTCCTGGAATGCCCGCGTGACTGATTTGAGGCCTTTCATTTAATTTCTAAGCATCTCACTTCTAAAGAGCTGCTGAGAAAACATGTTCTGCCTTGGTCACCCTTGCACTGCACACAGGATCTGTCATTGAGGTCTGATTCCTCCATGAGAATGAGCAGTATGGAAAGCCAATAATGTACAAATGTGAGGATGACAACATCCCCCCCCCCTGTCAGAGACAGAGAAGCCTGATTCAGGTCCTGTGGGAGTCAGGTGCAGAAAGACACAAAAGCGGCTTTTCATCAAGAATAGGCAGCACAAACTGCACAGCTCCCACAGAAATAAATCTGCCTCAATCATGAAGAAGGACAACAGTGACAAGTGCATCACATTCAGCCATTTAGTCCAAATGAAAGATGAAAAAGTGAAATGACAGAGTCTCCCAAACAGTGTGGAAATCCACCAGTTATCCATTTGTACTGTACTGGAATCATTTATAAACAGCTGTATAAATAATTTGTTTTGGATGATTCGACACCAACAAAAATAATTCAAAAATGTCAGAATGTCAGAGTAAGAAATTACCATATAAATATACTGACTCATATAATTAGTATAGTCTCTTAGAGTGTAAAACAAGTCAAAAGAAGCAGAAGAAGAAGAAAATTTACTGGAACAAAGCTCACACATCGCCTCGCCACAACATCGCCCTGCTCGGCTATGATGCCTGCTGTGCTACATGTAGTGGAGACAGTGGCGGTGGCATGAAGGGTTTGATATCAGTAAAGTCTGAATTACTTATATTTTTATAGTGTTCCTCGGGCCAACAGTGTTGTGGAAAACATAACACAGGATTTGATGATAGTAAGCAGGGCTCAACAATATGAGCATTTTTGCTTTCACAGTTTTATCTAAAAGAGACATCTGAGCAGTAAATTGAATTAAGCTCTGGGCTGTAAAAATATACCAGGGTCACCAAACATCTGGTTCAATAGATGAAAATGTGGTTTCCTGGATACGGCAAAACTATTACATCTGTGATAGGCCAGTATGTTGATTAAGCTGTAATAATCACACAAGCAAAAAACAAACAAAAAAACAAAAAAACACTTTTGGTATGTGCTTCAGTTTTGGGATCATGGCACTGCATTTTCACTGCAGTTGGCTAATCCAGTTCTTCCTGTAAGATTAAGGCCAAAAAAAGCTGCTACTTTCCATTAAAACAGGTTCAGATACTATTCAAAACTAAGAATTATTATCAGGTTAGACACCCATTTGCGACAGCAATGATAGCAGCAGACTTGACACGGTACTGCTGCAGACACACAGCCCCTCCCTCACTAACAGTTGAACCAGCTGACGTTCACAACACTAAACAACTCTTAAAGAGGAATTGAAGAGGCCAGTAAATCTCCTGTTACATCAACACAGAAATATTAAACAGTTATTGTAAATGTTAACACACCCAGTGCCATACTTTTGGCATGACCTAGGAGAAATAATTACCCCTTTATAAAATATCAGTAACCTTTCACTTCACTAAGCCAATGTTTTAACCACTACGCTATGGAGACACTAATGACCCTTTTTTAAAATATCAAGTATTGTCTTGGGTGCAGGTATTTAGTTTGTCATAACAAGCCTACTGTTTATAAGAGAGAACTCTAAGCTAGTTAGTGGTTCATAATCAATAATCAGTGTGTTGCTTGAACTTTTTTCAGCTTCTGAAGTTGGGCAGGTCCAAAAAATTTTGAGAACCAAGTACACACACACACACACACACACACCAAACTTGTTTGTGTGTAAATGAAGGCATAAATGTTCAGTAAAAGTGGAAGTACTGTCCATCTTTCACAACCACTCCTGTTAGCATGCTAAGGCTGTCTATCAGCAGCTGATAACAGATGATTACAGATAAAGCCTCAAATGTCTGTTCCAGAAACCCAAGTATGCTGGCAAAAATAGACTTCTATATTTCAGTAACAGTATGACTCACAGGCTGTATAAAAGCGAGGAAATGTCATACCAAACTGAACTGTGCAAGCCAAATGGTTCAGGACCATTACAGCCCAAGCACAAGCACATGTAAAAACACATGTGAGCCCGTAAAGCTGACGGCAGGAATCTCTATTGGACAAAATCAAAGAGTGGAGATTGAGATGTAGCAGCATTATTTGCTCAGGGCTGGGCAAAGAGGGGCACTGTTTCACTGTCAGGACAGCGACAAAGAAGGAACGCTGACACGGCCTGTAACAACAAAGATGTAGAGGGTGAAAGGAAGAGTAAGAGCTGATGCAGACTGAGACAAAGACACTGAGACACAGGAGAGAAAAGAAAAGACAGAACAGGCAGAACAACAAAGATGAAAGCTTGGCTGGTGATGGAGAAGGTGTGAAATCACTTTTATGATTTCACACTTTTATGAATGACTGAAACAATTCAGAAAAAAGAAGAAGAAGAAGAAGAAGAAGAAAGTGTAGAAATGAAGGGAAAATGGTACGGTAAGAAGGAGTGGGGGAAGAAAGGAATGCCGAGAATTAGTCTTCATCAAACCAAACCAGCCTGGCACATGGTTTGTGGCTAACATTAGTACCGTGCCAGTGAAATATGACTCACTCACAGAGAGCGGATGAGTCATCAGTGTGCACTGCCTTCTAACAAAAGGACCACAATCTCTTTGTAAAGTTTAAGGGGAGAAAATAATTAAGCACAGTTTTTTAGCTAAGTTGCTACCTAACCAGGTCTGTTTACAACAATGTGACCCAGTTAATTAATGTTTATTCTCTCAGTGTCTCTCTGAATAGTCTGCTGCATGAAAGAAACTTTATTGTCAGGGCTGCGAAGCTGTTTTACCATCCCTGCCCGAGACTCTCAGGCAGGCCCATCTGCTTTCCTCCAGCCTCACACAAAACTCATATATTTCAAGTAATGTGTTGAAACAATCTTTATTTTAAAGATCTTCTGAATTAATCTCCTTCCATTTCCATACTAATAATTCCAAATCAAGCCCTTGATTGCATAAAAAAAAATCACAATTTTAATTTTAACTGTAAAAAAAGTCTAACTTCCCTTACACTGAACAACTGCTGGATTACATGAACTGCGCTGATCCAAATTTGTCGAAATTAGGCTGCAGCCGTTTACAGAGTTTTCCTGCTGCCCTGTTTTTACTCGTGTCCAGTGCTGGATGACTTTTTTGGTTAAGCCGAATTATTGTTATCTCAGGATGGTGAGATGACCCCTGTTGTTCATAGTATTCCCAGAGTATTTAAATTTATTTAATAAAATATTAATATCTGGTGTCCCTGTATTAATTATTGATACAATGTTGCCAAAATCTCCCCCATTTAACAGTAGCATTTATCTGTAATATAGACCGCTGCAGGAATGATGTGTTTTTCTAGCCCACCCTGATTTTTAACACATAATTGCAATCCCTAAAGTAAAAGACCAATGTTAGGTTAGAAAATTACTACATGACAGTTGTATGACTTCACTACGACCCTGTGCTCAATGTCTCCATGGTCCTTTGTTAGTGAACGCCTTTACAAAAACACTTAAGGCTTCAATATTCATGATTGTGTATTTATTGAAATACATCCTATAGATCAAGATATTGTGTGTTTTGATCACAAAAGTTAAAAGCCTCTAAAAAAATTAAAAATGTTAACTTCAGGCTAAGGAAACCAGAAGTAGAAAATGCTAACTCATTTTGAAGCATTCTTCTGAAAATCCAGCAGGAGACAACAGCTCTGAGAGTAAAAAGAAATAAGACTGTGGAAAAGTCTATGGTAAACATATCTCAAAGATGCAACCACAGTAAACACTACACGCATATACTAATGATCTCAATCTGCAGTTTGGGGGCTTTTTGAATACAACACGATATTCATTTTGTAAACTACACTCTAGTTAAAAGCGATTGAGGATGATGAAGCAGGGTGTGCTTTAAAGATTGAGGGGTTGCTACCCTAGCAGAGTGAATGGTCCCTTGATTGCTCTGTCGGATCAAGCCCTCACTAGTCACGTCTAACTTAATAGTGTTTACATCTACTTTTTTACATACAGTCTATGATCCTTACATGAAATAAACAAAAACAAAAAGAAAATTCCGCAGGGATGATTTATGCACTTCATTAGATTTTGCAATACCTAAACATACCTTTACAAAAATGAATACATACATAAATAAATAAATAAATTAAAAAAACTGTGGTTACATATTGAAAGACAATAGTATGATACCGTAACGACAGACAAGCCCAGTAGTTTTTTTCTTTCTGGTGTTGTGATGTGGTTGATGTGAGACAAAAGATAAACACCTGTTTAGCCAGTACATGTAACAATGCTTCCCTACACAACACACTTAATATGGCAATAAGGTTAAAACATGTTATTTACAGCAAAACAGTTATCGCCAGTTTGGCCAATTTTGCACTTGCCTTTCTTAGACACACCCTCTGAGGGCCTTAAATATTCCCTGCATGCCCTTCGTTAATCGAAGTACAGAAAAATAATTGCTTTTTGTGAAATTTAACCTTTTGTGCACCTGCACCAAGCTCAGTATGGCTAAAGTAGCCCTCAATGCCCAAGCTCATGTTATGTATTGCTGTGGACAAATAAGACTAAATGCTACGTAAGTAATATATGGCAACTAATAATAATAATAATAATAATAATAATAACAAAATGGTAATAAGACATAAACACTCCCTCATAAAGTTGTTAAGTAGTGGTCTTATGGGGACTAGCAGAGCAGCCTATGCAGAAAAGTATGGCAGGTTAGTTAATCACCCATTACAACAAACCAGTTCCGCCTACATATAACACGCTGACATTTAACTTCGCTGTTTAACTACATTCATCGCTAAATTAACACACATTTCCAGCAGACAGCTAACCCCACATGCTTTCAGAGTGAGCAGGAGCTGCAGGCAGCTAATGTTGACAATAAACTGTAGTCGCTAAACTCAACGGGCAGCCAACGGACAAAAGCATCCTGAAGCGCAGCTGAGATGCAGGGAGACACGAAAAGTCCAAAATTCAACCTTAAGAAACTGAAAAAACACGAATTACCACTTGGACTCCTTAACCCCGTGCCCGTAACTTACCTCGTTAAACTGTTTAGTCCGTCGCAGATAAATAATAATAGTACAAAAAAAAAAAACACGCCAACGAACAGCAAAGACGGTTAACCAGAAATATTAATCCGCACGGAGACTGAACTTAAACAAACATGCCCGTTTTGTTCAACTCTGTTCAGTTAGTCCCAAAATAGCAGCCTGGTTCATGACGAATTCCACAAGTAAAGTCTAAACCTAGATGGCATGACTGGGCTCAACAGACGCTTGCTGTGACAGCTCGGAGGTTTCACCGCAACAAATGTTGACAGCAGCGGAGTCAAGCTAGAGCGAAGAAGAGAAGCACTTCCGGTAAGGGTTTGCAAAATAGAGGTCGCCCAACGAAACAACGAAAATAAATGTAAATTCATTTTTTTCTGCATATCTAACTTCCGAAAGAGAATATAAGTTTGACAGTGGGCTAAACATTAAAATCCATTTAAAGTGTGCTTTGAATAATAGACACCACATCCGTCTAGTTCTCTCAGAGTTGAGAGACATATTATTCTATGCATCCAGATTATCATTTGTTCTAAAATTAATAATAATTAACCCAAACTCGTGTTTCTTCCTTTTGTTGTTTCAATTATTTTTTTAAAAAGAAAAATGGCAAGATTAAAGAGATATTTTGACCGGAAATTTGTTTAGAGAGTGCCTTTTTAAAGCTGTTTATTTATTTATTTTATTTTCTGTACACGACCGCAGCTATGATGCGGCACACTTTGAAACCGTTTCCGGTTTCGTTCCAGCGGTAGCAAACAACAGATACACGAATGGCTCCATCTAGCGGCGACAAGTGTGCTCCTTCGGGACTATTTTTCCATAAGCTGCTATTCAGACATGCTGCCACACGGTGGCGCCAGTTCTCCGCGAGTAACTTACTTGCTGAGCAGGCCTGCCGCAAGTTAATGTCTCTGTTGCACCATCATCTTGCAGTTTGCAGCGTTTAGAACAGCATTTAAATCTATACTGTATCATGCATTATGCGTTTGAATTGAATAGCAGACTGAAGACTGAAAGCTGAGTTTAAAGGAAAAGGACACATTGAATCCAGATTTCCACTTAAGTGAGAACGTCAGACAAACTACTCATAAGCACACACGACTCTCTGTGAAATCTTTAATCTCCAAAATATTCTTTCATGTTTTATTACAGGTTATTTAAAAGCACACTAAACTCTTTGATTGCCTATCACAGTCGATTTATTTGTTTTGGTTAGGTGTGAGGGCAATTCAAACATTTGATAACACTTATCTATTATCCTATGTGTAATCTTGTATCACTGCATCTATTTCCCCTGCCTTAGTTAGAATAATACATTCTGCTTTATACCAATTCAGGTTAGAATGGCTGCTGGTATAGTTAGAAATGCTTACTGGATATGTGACACTAATTGGTACCAGTGCTCTTGATTTAATGATGCAGCTTCTATTTTGTTCATTTCTTTTAAAATGTACACACAGAAGACTAAAAGACAATATGAGAGAAAAACTGCAGCTCCAGGAACAGGTAATGCAACCAGATCAAGGTCAAACTACTCAAAAAAATAGGCCATTTTTTGGATTTTTCTTTTTCTTTTTTCCCCCTCTGAGTGTCTTCATCACACGTGACAGGCAAAAAGTCCCAAAAAACACAACAAAATGCTTTTAAGCGAAACCCTCAGGGCTCTGGTACTCTTTGCAATACTGCAAGGAGCCCAAAAATAAATCTAATCTGACCTTATCACTGGGCAGACCAGGTCCAGGCAGGGGAGGGAAGGTGGGAGAGGGATAATTCTTTATTCCAACAGTCACCTAAGGAAAAGTGACCAAAAAAAAAACAACCTCTGAAATGCTACTGGTATGTCCGGATTGTTCCATATTTGATAAATAATTTCAGAAGGTCTGAAGACTATCAGGAGCACAGGCCCGACCCCTGACCCTTGAGCTCTGGCAGTTATGGCGCATGTTTACGCGTCTTGCATGGGTGCGCACGCGTGCGTGTATTTATGCCAGTTGAACCCATTGTCTCAGAGTGTGTTCTCATTATGCAGCAGTTTCCTTTGGCCGGGGTGAGAGAGCAGGAGAGACAGAGACATGGGAATACACTCAATCATCAGTCGCTCAACAATGAAGAGTCCATAAAAGTTGACAAGCCCATCACTCCTGAGGCCAGCCCCACTGACTTTAAACAAAACCTTTTTTATGCGCACTTTCATGTCTGGCATTTCCCTCTTTCCCTCAATACCCTACCACACACACACACACACACACACACACATTTCACTCACTCACAACACACCACACACACACACACACGACACACCACACACACACAACACACACACACACACACACACACCATACCTCCCACCCTGCTTTATCTACCAAGCTGGTGCCCCAGACACAACCACAGTACGCAAACAAACAGCTGACGTCATTGGCACACACACACACACACACACACACACACACACACACACACACACACACACACACACACACACACACACACACACACACACACATTTCACTCACTCTATTTCTGATTGCATTCCAACTCAGTGACTTCAGCCAGAAGTGTGTGTGTGTGTGTGTGTGTGTAGGGTGGGTTTGTTTTTGAGAGCACGAGAGTGATAGAGGGATGACTATGAGAGAAAAGGGGGACATGATGGAGGGAAGATCTGGGAGGGGGTGTCACATGGGCAGAGCCAAAAAGGGAAAGAGAGAGTGAAATCTTTAAACAGATTTGGGGCACACCTATAGATGGTGACACACACACACACACACACACACACACACACACACACAGTCTGAGTCATCACCACAACTTCTTATCTAGATCCGGGCATTAAATCCATTACAGAGCATTGGATGCACAGACTGTACTCTCGTGATGCTGATTACATGTTGCGTGTGAAAACTGCTATTTTTACCAAAACATGAAATTTACTACACACGTTTGTGGATTTGTTATACCTACAATCCAGGGCAAAATATCTATTTCTGCAATGCGTTTGATATCCATCTCTTCTGGCACTTATACAGTGATGTCCAGACCTCCCTCTCTCCCTGCACTTCCTCCTGGTCTTTCAGGGGCATTTACCAAAATAATCATAAACTCTCCAGCATGTCCTAGGTCTGTGCTGAGGCCTCTTCCCAGCTGGACTCACCTGAAACACCTCACTTGAGGCACCTATAGGAAGGATCTTAGCACCCTGAACAATCTCTGATGCCTATTTGCAGTTTGGCACAGTACAGCACACCTACAAATCAAGAGGATTTAGAAACCTGCCTATACGCAGTAAGGGAGCGGGGCATCATTTTGAAACTGAAGGCGAACTGAAGAGGGACTGCAGCTTGTACCCAGCAATGTCTAAGCACAGCTGATTGAGGACACCTTTGCTGAAAATGTGCTTTGGACGTACGTTGCAGTGGAACAGTCATGTGAGTGTCTGCAGCTCACTGTCTGCCTGAACTGGCTCACTGGCTTTGCTCCATTTATTCTGGGTCACATTCAGTAAATATTTCATGGCACAGAGTCTGGTGAGACACTTAAATTTAGATGGTTAGATTTGGGATTAAGTCTAGACCTCTTTGGACCCCACCTGTGTGGCAGCGTTTGCAATGCTGGAGTAAGAATTTGCAGCACTGACTGCACACATATGATTAAGAGAATATAAACATCCCAACAGACTCGTTTTTGGCTGTTTTTTTTCCCTTTTTTGTAGCATATATATAAATATAAAAAAGCCCAATTTAGAAAAATTATCCAGAATTCAGCCAAACACTGATGTTCTCTTTGAAGTTATGTTTACTTCATTATCAGAGGAATTAAAAGCAGCTGATTACTGCACTTGCATGGAATGCTATCAGAAATAAACACAATGATAAATTAACATGATTGCAATATTTTTTCCTGTCCTGTCCCATGACTTGCCGAAACTGCTTCATCTCCTGCGTCCGCGATGATGACCATGAAACATCGGTGGAGTTTCCCCTGATGGATCAAACAATGAAACATAAAAAGAAAATTCCGATGCCTTGTTACTAGTGTTGCCATGTTAGCATCTGCTATTTTCTTCTTTTTTTCCCCTTGTATGGTCTTTCCTGTGAAAACCAAGGGGCATTTCCATCTCCCGATCTGTTTTTCTGTGAGCCTAATGACCAAGTATGACCTTTGGAATTTTTGGAATGTGCAAAAACAGGATGGATTTTCTTTTCATAGCGGCCTTACACATAGTGGGTGTTTTCATTTGAAGTTGTTCAAATTAAGTGTTGACAGCACATTATGTAATGGGGACACACAGTAATGCAAAACTGCAAAATAACATTGACCCATATTTTCATATGGAAGACTTTAACTAAGATGTTTTCTTAAAAATCTGTTTTTTTTTTTTGTTTTTTTTTTTTAAACAGATGACTTTGGAAATGTGCAAAAAAGTAAAGAAAAAGGATGTTAGGTGGTGTGGGTCAGGTGCAGGGCTCAAATTCATGACATCACCAGCAGTGTGGCACACATTTTAATCTGCTGAGCCTCACAGAGTGACCGCATGTAGTCACACTTAAGCTACCCTGTGCAACAACCGCCACAGGCCACCGATTTAATCCGCTCCCAGCCAAGCAGGACACTGACCTCACTGCGGTGATGTCATCAAGGTGAGTCAGACAAGTCTGAGAGTAATGACGGCCAGGGAGGAGGAGGAGCAGTGTTAAGGTAAAGGACTTACTTTCCATCTGGGGACAGATGGATGATACAGGATTAACAAGTTCTCTTGTTTCTGGTTGACCTGAAATAATCTGTGCTTTTGTATCAAAATTGGATCAAATAAGGTCCTCAGAGTTGGTTTTACAGAGCATCTTTACTTTATTTGTATAGTTTTTCTTTAGCGGACTATTCAAAATCTAAAAATCAATTTTGGCCATTTCTCTAGCCAAAAATGAGAAGTCAAGGAGCTCTACTGAATAACAAGAAGAAGAAGCACACAATGGGTAGAACAAAGCCTAATATAAGTAAAAAACCAAACTGAGGCCTAAAAAAGCAAACACAGAAAAAGCGGTAAATAAGGGGGAATGAACAAGTTGAGCTTATTATGGTACTTCTGTATTTTTTCTAACCAGCTCTTTCTCTCGACTGTACTTTCTTTAAAGATATAACGCATTTTGGGGTCAACTTGAAAAACAGGCAGATGAGAAATGTAAAGTGAGCTCAAAGATGAATAAAATCCCTCTACAACACTATCATTTCCTAAATGTTGCCAAGACAAAAACAGTAGAATTTTAAACACAGTTTTAAATATAAAAGACATTTTATGAAAGTTTGGCCTTATTTGACCTTGAAGAAGAGGAAAAAGGTCAAAAACATGATATTAACATGATATTTAGAGTTTTCATATATACCTCTGTGCTATCAATGCAATCAGTGGCAGAAAGAAACAGATAGCGAATAGCTACTTTAATAGATCAATCTAATGGCCTCTAAGGAGAGGTCAAAGGTCAAATGTGTTATTTTAAATCATCATACGGTTCTTTCTAAATGTTCCCAAGACACTGCACTTGTAAGAATCATAGTTTCTATTTGATCAATTGATCAAATTTCTGTGGATTGTTAACATGACCCCTACAAAGTTTGACCGGATTTGAACTTGCTATCGCTATGCAAGTGCTATTAAAAACAAAGGTCCCTTAGAAGAGGTAAAAAACAACATAAAACCCTAGGACCATGGTACATGTAGACCAGCAGTTCCCAACCCCCGGGCCATGGACCGGTAGGTCCGTGAGTCATTTGGTACCAGGCCTCGAGAGTTGAGGCTTGGGTGTGTTTATGGTTTTCAGGGATTTTATCGTTAACTCAGTTTGCCTGGGTCTTTTCCCATGTTGTAGTTGTGTGTCTTATTTTGAAAGAAATATTTACACGTTACCAAAGCAACCAGAGAGCATTAAGGGGCAGAAAGGAGGATGTTGCTAATAAAGTTACACCGCGACACCTTAAAGGCTCATCCGTGAAAATATTGTCTGACATTAAAGCGGTCCATGGTGCAAAAAGGTTTGGGGACCGCTGATGTAGACAGTGTTGGATTCAATAATTCTGGTAGGCTTTTAATGTGGTTAACATAGTGAAAAGCTCTATGCTAGCCCAAACTAGGACCTTCCTGTTCACCCAGCTAAGTGATTTTAGTTCCTAAAAAAAGCAGCAAATGAAGTAAATACAAAGTGAAAATACAATGTTTGAAATCAGGAGGTAAAACAAAAAGCAATGGTTCCATAATGGAGTCTAACCCCAGTCTGCTGAGTGAAACTTCTATGACACACAACTTTATGATGGTCTTTATGAATGTGTCAATGTTACCTTTACTGCTTTAAAAAGGTCTAATGAGCAATGAGGAAAGACATTACTCACTGTTATGTGTGTGATTTCATCTGTCTAAGTAAGACAGACTTCAGCGAATGAGAAAAACGAGACACTGTCTGTTTGTGTGTTTTTGTGTTACAGGAGACCAGTAAGTCCTTTCCACATACTGTCACTTATTAACCAGAGCCTCCCTGCTATCTCACCAGTGGGGAATTTTCTTTATCACCGACACCACAGGTAGTGGACAGACCGTGACAGAAAAGCGGCACAAAGGGTTTCACGCAATAAGAGGAAAGAATCCTTAAAAGGAGATCAGTGTTGTTATTTGTTTGGACCTACCCCCATTAAGAAACACCATCTCCGCTTCCTCAGATTGTCCTCAGGATGAGTATACCGGAAGAAAAGTACAGGTCACCTCAGTGTTATTTCAAAGTCACTGACTGTGAAAATAATTTGCTTCATTTTTTTTTAAACTGAGGGAGAAGGTGTAAGCATTTCCTCTCAGTTTGACTTATTTTACAAGTCGCTACACGTATGTATCTGCAAGCTACGCCGTCAAGAATGGCTTAAACATTTAAGTAATTGCACCATCAATGTCACAGTAAATCATCATTTAGAGCTAATGAATTTTTTTTCAATGTTTTGCTCACAAAAAAAGACGCTGAAAAATGGAAAATACAGAGAAAGGTGAAAGGAAACGACAGTTACATGTAAAACTCATAAACCCGTATTTTATTCACAATATCAAGTTTGTAAACTGAGAAAATGTACCATGTTAAAGCCATTATTGGCTCACTGCCTCAGCCTATTTGGAATAGGTTTGCATTGCTTCTCTTGTTTCGTGGGGTATCATTAGTTTCTTTCAGAGCTCTTCTTCTGCAAGATTGACTTTTAGATAAAAGAGGAAAAAGAAAACTGCACACTGCATAAGCCTGTCACTCACCTCCTGTATACAGAAGGTAAAAGTCATCTTCAGACTCATACTTGCACAACTCCATGAATCACTGCAAATAAAGACGAGGTATGAACAAGAAACACGGGGTGCATCACAATAAGCCTCTTCTAATCTATGAATAGCTGGAGTAAGATGTACCCTAATGACAGACACAACCGCATCAGTAAACATACACAGAGACGGCAATTTAGAAACATCAAGGGGAAGAGTGGGTTGTAAAATGTGTTGAGACAATACCCAGGGAAAATTTGACATATGTCTGATGATTGCATGAGAGAGTGTGTGACTAAAAGGAGACAATTTATTATTATTTTTTAACCATACTGACTCGAGGGAGTATAAATAGGATTCTACCTGGAATTTACCTACGAACACCACAAGCTTGCTGTTGGAAACTGGGCAGCTGCAGGTTTTTGGGGCTTTTGCCGAATGTGTGTTTGGGAAAGTGGAAAATATTGTCTATTCACGACACACATTCCTTTACAACGGTCAGCATTCAGGTCACCAAACTTTCCTCCACTTTTCCACTGTGTTTGAGTCACCTTTGCACACATGAAGTACTAGTCTATGGATGAATGCAGATGTGCAAGTGTATGCACGCATAGACCCCGGTGGGTGTGTTTCTGAGCGTCACGATGGGATACAAGTTATTAAACTGTGCATCTCCACCTGGGTGCTGCAGACACCACAAATCTTCACCTCTCACCTCCCCACCACAACAAAGGGAGTCTCCTTATGAGCTCATGTCTGGAGTTCTGCCACAGCCTGCCCGATAAAGGGATGGAACAGCAACACTGTTTGTATTTAGAGGGATCATTTGCAACAAAAATAAAAATAAATCGAATGACTCATCGTAAAGAATCATAAACATATGCATTCATTGTTTGCGATTCTTGTAACAATGTTTGCAGTTTTTCTAACTGCTCAACTGTATCAAAAAAAAATCAGTTATTAACTGTTTATAAAGGATGAAAGTAACCACCGTGATGTCATTACCCATTGCTTTGTGGACCAAGGTTTAGTATTTTGTCTATTAACATTTCAGTTTTTTGGAGGCAGAAATGACCATATATGAATGAAGGTGGAGTATTAAATTATCAGTAAATGCTAGCTAACTTGGTTAGCCAAGCACATTAATAAACTGTGTGGATTTACATAGAGATAGCTAGTAATTAGTGCAAAGTAATGTAAAAGCAAAATACGACAATTTCACTTCCCAAACTGCAGCAAAGATTTCATGCAATTCATGCTATATTTGTGTATAACTATTAATATTTACATTTGTCAGGAAATGTGTTCATTTCTACTGTAGAGTTTGTCATTTTAACAAAGGAGTCCAAAGGGACTCAAACCTCGTGTGGCCGTTTATGGAACTGCAGGTTCTATGACTTGGTTTTATCTTTTGGACATAAAAAGTGTGCACTTGCATTAAACCCAGTGACTGCAAAGAAGAATCGTTGGTAGATGAGCAGAGGGACAGCATGTGTCTGTGTGTGGAAACATTAGGTAAGGATGTCTAACAGAGGACTAAAATCCCAAAAGCAGGATCCACCCAGACAGACTCATGCAAGCCTATCAATGGAGCCATTGATACATGAAAGGCCACGACTGATGGAGGGAGACTATGAGAGGACGCGAGTATCTGAGTATGTGAGGGGGAAAGATTTACAAGAACAAATCCACCAGATGTGCAGTGCGAAGCAAAGGCCAGACATTCATGTTTGCCTGGGTCACGACCTCAGAGAGAGTTTGATTTTTTAAATGACCTCCAAACATTGTTCACATGTTTTGCTGCTACTTAAAATATTTGGCTGACTTTCATTATCTTGACACCACTTTTAACAGTTCCTTCATTTATTCTCTTTAAATTACAACTTTAAAAGGCATAAAAACCACACAGTCAAAGCCATGGAAACAGCCCTCAGTGTTTTGATTCATTATCACAAACCTTAGACTGTCAGCATTTTCTGAAGCATTCATGTTGCTCATTACAGGAATCACTCTGTGAGAAGCCCATTGCACATTGCACTAACTTGAATGCAGAACATGGCTTACATGTTTTCCTTATAAAAGAAAATAAATGTCAGCTATTATCCTGTCTTCCCTCTCATACGTCTGATCTGAAGAAGTGCATCTCAGCATGACATGTTGAAGGATGTCTCACTTTAAATCTAGAGCACAGGACAGAGAAGGTTGGTTGGAGGAGCAATGAGGCAGAACACATTAGCGTAGCTGGTCTATCATCCACGTTAGTGATCATAAACGTTATTTCTGCTCGTCTGACAAAGATCGTAAAGCACAGCTGTAGCAGCTGGAACAGAATGATGTAGCAGTGCCCCACCCCCGAATTTGCCTCTTTAAAATGACAGCTCACAAGAAGACGAGCCTTATTTTGTTAAATGTCTGTTGCCATGACTCCTTCACGCCCCCCGTCTTAAGTGGGAAAGACTGAGCTGCAGACAGTAAAAGCTGTATTGATCCCAATGCTGGTATTGGGATCAGATATGAGCATAATAGGATTGATACTTTAGTTTGTTTCTGTCATCTTAGTCTTAAGTGTGTGGAAACACAGCCCCTCTCATGCAGTCACACTTTAACATTAATTATTGATAAGGATAAAGTATCATAGTTTACTTTGGCAGATGTATTACCTATAGGCTATATTCATTCAAATAACATATTCAGACCATTGAATTGTGCTAAATAAGTTATTTTACTGTGAATGAAAGAAATCTACCTGAAGTATAAACATGAAGTATAAAAATGTCTAAATCGTTGTGTGTTGACTGTCAGCTCTTTTTATAGCACATTTAAAAAACATCAGTAGACCCAAAGTGCTTTAGAGAAAAGTTCAAAACTTTCAAAATACATGAAAATCTGAGAGGTTTTATAAGCTGATGACTCATCTCATAAGTGATTCCACTCTGCCCGGCCCTACATAAGCTGCCTTTGTAAGTTCAAAAGTATCAGTACTGGCCCTGTATTTACTTGGCATAGGATCGATACTGACATTTGCAGTATCGCACAGCACTAGCAGAGAGACGAATAGGTGCAATTAGTAACTGAACTCTTTTTGTACTTCCTGTTTGTTCCTGTCCAGTCTGTCACCTCCACAAATCTATCTGCACTGCTTTGCAGTTTCCAATTGTCCGTGCTAACTGTTCCACAGTAAACTGCCTGCTCTGTGTGTGGGACCACCTGCCAGTGTTTTGATTTTCCCTTGTTGCTCTCTTCTTCAGTGTTACCTGAACTGTGGCTGACACTCTTTTATCTCACACCTCAAGGACAGCACATGCACACTCACACAGTAACCCTTACCCTAACGTTAAACCCTTTTGTTCGTTGAAAGCGCTGTCTAATATGTGGCACAAAATCTCTCATGTGTTTTCCGTTGGGTTGAGATCTTGTGACTGTTAAGATGATAGCATATTTACCCAGTGACCCCTTTTTGCCCTACGGATGGGGACATCCTCGATCAGACCGCTCCCATCCCGAAGGAACATTTCATCAGAAGAGAATGGTGGTCATTCAGATCGACTTGCAGTGACCCCTTCTCTAACTTTGAGCTCGCTGAGCTCACTCTAGAAGTAAGGTGTTTTTTTAATAAAAATAAATTGAATTTGACACTTATGTGTATCTCAACCCCGAGGAATGATTAGAGGAATCTGTATTTGTATTTTAGTTTCTCTTTAAATGTGTATTCTCTAAATATGACACTGTCTTGTCCAGCCTCTTTGTTGATTTTTAACTCCACTACACATTTTCCAATAATGCAGTAATGTAACACATTATTGCACAGTTGTTCAGTGAGTTACAATTATGTTGTTGCTGGTGTTATTAAGGCTCTTCAATTGTCCACACAACAGGCAGATAGAATGAAAAAAAAAGTTAAACATGTCTCAATGCACCATTGCACTCAGCTAATTTTAGTTCCTGTATATGAATTACAGAAATGCTGATGTAGTCTTCAAGTTTTGAGAACGAGAGATACGGATATTAGTAATATTCTTATTCCACAAAACAGTAAGAGGGTGTTTTTAAAGAGTAAATTGCCAATAGGATAGAAACAACCATGTTATACTATAGTGCAACTTTGCCTTTTTGCAAGCATCTGCACAGACAGCATGCTAACACAGAGCTAGCCAAGTGATGATAACGTTAAGTGAATGCAGACTCCAGTCCAGCAGCTAGACCCTGATCCTGAACAGGTAACAAAAGCAGCGATGAGCAGTCAGTATTCATGTTTCTAAAGTAGAATCATGGCAATCGCTTTAAAGTCTCTTTGTGTTGTTTTCATCTTTGCTTTGTGTTGTCCACTCTGAGTTAGTATGTAGTAGTGAAAGAAAACTCTTATGTATGGTCATTAAGATGGAGCTTTATCAGTGTGTTGGACTGCAGCTTCAGGTTTATAAAGTTCTGATAATTATAAGAGGTTGATATTGCAGAGTAACACAAAAGTAATGTAACAAGTAGCATCATGGTGCAATTCAATTGTTCAAATAATTAAATTGTGTTGCCTTGTGTTGCCTTGTGTTGCGAACACACAGAACTCTTTGAATATGATTTCTTCCTGTTTAAAGTTGCACTAAATCCAAAGTATGTCCAAACAGTGGATGAAGATCCACTTCAAGGGAGAAGCTCTTCACCTTAATTGTTCACACTGCATGGTGCAGGGAACAGCTGTGATTGGCTGATGCAGGCCCACTGTCAGGTGTTGATACAGAATTATTGTGTTTTATTGGCATAAATGCATTTTCAGTACTGCAGACTCATTTAAATTTGTGATTCAGATTCAAATTACATGAATATTGAAGCTTTCCAGTGAACACCTTGACCATCCAAAACTGTGCTGAGAACATTTTTTGCTGACTCATGACACAAAGGTTAATAAGTGTGAGAAGAACAAGCAGTATGCTGTTGTAAAACGAACAACCACGCTGTGGGTACTGTAAAGTCCAGTTCTGGCTAAGTGTAATGTTAATTAGTGTACTGTATTTGATAATAAATAGCCTTTTCTCTACACCCACCCTCAAGGAAAACTTCAAATATTACTACTTTAAGCATAACAACTCAGTCGATGTTAAATCTTAACCCCTAGATCATCAGCTGTAGCTAATTCCAACCCCTAACCCCAGCAATGTCACATAACCAGGACCATCACTGTTTTGCTAATTTTCCTTAGAAAATAGGTGGAACAGAAAGGTAACAGTGTGAAGGCAGGAGATGCAGGCGATGGTGTTGTAGGAAATGGCCTTGATGTGAAAAATGCAAGATCAAAACAGACATCATAACATCAAACTCAACATTTCAGAAATATTTTCAGGGGCTTACCTGATTAAAACCCCCCCCAATCTTTTTTATTTTAGGAATATAGTTCATGTGCACTCCTGCTACGTGTCATGCTCTTCCTTGAAATCGATAGCAATCAGATATTGCTCCCTCCAAACTTGGCGTTGTGTGACTAATGATAAAAGAATGGCCTGTATTTGTATAGCGCTTTTTACTTAGTCCCTGTGGAGCCCAAAGCGCTTTACACTGCATTCAGTCATCCACACATTCACACACTGGTGATGGCAAGCTACACTGTAGCCACAGCTGCCCTGGGGCGCACTGACAGAGGCGAGGCTGCCGGACACTGGGGCCACCGGGCCCTCTGACCACCAAAAGTAGGCAACAGGTGAAGTGTCTTGCCCAAGGACACAACATCCAAGACTGTCGGAGCCGGCAACCTTCTGATCACAAGACAAACTGCCAACTCTTGAGCCACGATCACCCACAGAGTTTCACTCCACATCAAACAGAGGAGTCAGCAAACTACAAAAAGCTTTTATTTGTGACATCAGAGGTAAGATAACACTTTAATGATCCCCATAATGAAACTAAGCTGTTGCAAAAGAAAACAAAAGAAAAGAGGCTACATCAAAGTTCTTTTGAATATTGCACTACAAGATGACAGCTGTGAGTTAACACCTTGCTGAACAAATAGTTTGTGTCAGGTTAGTTATTCTGAGCTGGATGAGCATGGGAATGGACTGAGAAGGCATGGATACGCGGATGGATGGTGTAATGTAAGTACAGGTCAGGGATTAGGGAAAAAGAGAGAAGGATTTTCAGACGAGCGAGTAATCTAGACGTGTCGATAGTCATCCTCTGGGGGGAAAAAATACCAGGCCACAGAGATTATCCTGATGGCGATTGCATAATCTCGTTGTGTGTGCATGTATGTGTGTTATGCTAAGCAGACGGCACAATTAGTCACTCTCCCAGTCATGCCTTCGGGCTGTGACTAAATACACGTAACATCAGGCATGCAGCTACAGAGATATGCACACGTTTACACACAGAAGCGCACACCAAAGCACTGCTGAAAGAGGTGCGGTGTTACTTTCTCTGCCTTCACTTAACCCTCTCAGGCTCAAATTAAGTTTTTGTTGCTAATGCACAAAAGAATACCTGCAGTGGTACTTCTGAGTAAAAAAACCTCATAAAATCCGTATGTGGGGTAATCAGGTATTTAGCTTTTAACTGTTGCAAATCTGCAACGCCTGCCTTGAGAGGGTTAATGAGCAGCTTGTTTTTCCCACTTTTTCGCTCCCTCCATTTAATTGGATTCTTTTTTCCCTCCCTACATCCTTTATGGCCTGCTTCCTTTCCTCTCTTCTCTTTGCTCTTCTTTCCTTTCACCAACTTTTCCATCTTTGAGAAGCAGCTGTGCTTGCTGAGACATCTCTGCAAAGCTATGCAGAGGAGGCTGCTAAGAGTTGCAGAGAAGTCATTGTACATAACTATGGAAGGACTGACAGTCTGGTAGACTGGGACCGTGCCTTTTGGACTGGCATCACTATTTGGTGATGGTTAAGTTGGATTTTAATAACAAGACAGATGAGGGTGAGAGTAAAGAGAGTGTAGACCCTCCTGTTTCAAGTGTTATCAGCACACGGAGTGGCCATTATTAGTTTTTATCAGTACATATTACCAGTACATTGCTTCCTCCTTCTATCACTAGCAAGTAATCTCTTCATTGAATTCTGCCCACTGAGAGCTGCTGAGCAGAAGAAATGGGTGGTGTGTTCAAACATTTGGAAACCAAAGCTCAGCTGTGACATTTCAGCACCCATCCTTTGTGCTGAACTGTGATTAGAACTCAACCTTTGGCTCCATTTGCTAGCTTACCTTGACAATTACTACTAGAGTTTCACTCCCACTTATTCCCACAACCCTAGTGTCTCATGTATCATATATTCTTGGATAATAATAACCTACTGCCCTGGTTAGATGTTAGAACAGTGTTCTTAATGATTATATGTACAGGACATATAGAACAGAACAATCATATAAGAACTTGGCTGCTGGCTACCAGGACAGAGACATGGTGATGATAATAGAATATGCAACTCGTATTATTAAGAAATCCATTAAAAAACTTTGATAGCATTGTTATAAAACAAATTATCCATGCTTTGCTGAACTTAATTTGCTAAGTTGCTCCTTTTTTGTAAGTTGTCAAGTAGTTGAGAAGCTTCAAAAACTCTAACCCCAAAAAGAGATGTGCGCATGTTTCTGCTGACCTTTTCTCTGACTCTGATTTCCTGTGAAGAATTGTTCTCAAAGCATAAATTCAATATGAAAGCAGACTTAGAGGCAGGATGTCGATAAACAGACTGGAGTAGTTTGAGTTGATGACCACACTGGGAAACATCTACAAGGCACTGCACTGCTGTAAGGTTCGCTGATCAGATCACGAAGGCCAGCACGTTATTGTAAAAGCTGCTCTTGTACTCGAATAGGTTGAGATGATGTTTGATTCACAGATGTAAAAAGATGGATTGTTCTGCTTCCACTACACACTATACACTGGATATACACACTATTTTTATGCATTTTAATGCATCATTTATCACCATCACTTTGATCTCTCTTTTCCTTTAGTAATTTCCACCTTCCTTTATTTCTTCTAATTGTAGGGTCTTGACCATAGTAGTAATATAGTAATATAACACACCTGTTGTTGTGATTTAGTGCCATATAAATAATATTTAACTGATTTTACTGACTTCTTTTTCATCTTTTTATCATCTCTCCATCACATCTACTGTCTTCTGTTTAACCATTCTCTTGTCCTATCCTGGTTTAATCAGCACTATTTTCTCACTCTGTACTTTGTAATGTCACTCAGTTGTTTTTGCTCATATTCTTATCACTGTCCTCCCAGTTTCCATGATTTTCACTTTATAATAAATGTATTATTATATTTTTCCTTTGAGATGTATGATATCATTCTTCTTTGTTTCATCTTCTCTCTTTCTTTCACACGTTGAAATATTTATGAGGTTTAGCAAGTGATGTCACTGCCTCTGATTCTCACCTTTTCTTCCATTGTCTCAGTGCTGTAATTCCCCCCCATCTATTATGAACAAATAGTCCTTTCCATACAGTGGGCCATTGCAATTGTGTGCGTGTGTGTGTGTTCTGGTAATCATGACATTATGGGGACAAAAGGCTTCTAGAGAAAGGGTGGTCCTCAAAAGTGATGATTAAAAAGTTCACCAGATGGAAACCTGTGTGTGTGTGTTTTCTGAAATATGCATAGTAGGTGTACAGCATAAATGTCCTTGTTGTGTTGCTTGCGACTTTATAGAACAGCAATGATACTGATGGCGTAAGAGGCTGTTTTTTATTTCACCTTGTTCGTATTTTTTGCAGATCTCACCTTCATAGAGAGAATTATTCACATAAAAATGATCCAGTTTCTTGTGAAGCAGTGTGGGTTATCTGCTGGAAGCGTTTTAGATCTAAAAATACAGCTAAAGATGACCTATAGTCTTGGGAGGGGATTCGAGTTTAATTCAAGCTTTACAAAACTTTAGTTTATTCTACTGGTCAGTCAGAATAAACTGCACATTAACTGATGATATTATTGCTATTAGTATAATACTATCACATTATTAAAAAAGGAGTCTTCTGTTAATGTGAGACAGTTTAATGAAACACTAAAAAGCCTGTAATATATATATGTTCCAGTATAAAAGGAGCTAAATTGTCTTACAATTAACGGATTATGAAGACAAAAAAGGCCCCACCTCTCTTTCTAACATACTCTTTCTAAGATGGAGCGCACACATTTAAAGTACTGTAATACAGTACTTTATATGTGTGTGTTTTTATACTTTTGTGTGCCTATTAATGTGTAAACACATACTGTACAGCTGCTCCACTGATCCCGATCGGCTCATATGAAGATCAGGACTGCCATTATTATTGGATTTAGAAGATTAACACACACCTGCATGGCAGGACATTAGAAGGCTCTCATAATAGCGTGTGTGTGTGTTTATGCGCATTACGCACTAAACCATTATGAAAGGAAGCTAGATGAAAGAAAATTTGGCCATTTGAGCTGCTTTAACTTTCAACTTCCTGCTCATTGATCAATTCTCTCAGGAGGACAAAAGAGCCAGAAAATAGCCTTCTTACTGTAATCAACCTTCATTATTATTAAGGGACTTATCTGGATCTAAAGAGAAAGAGAGAAGAGAGGTTCTACCGATGTTCAGGCGGAAGTCGCCTCATGTAAACAGGAAAGAGTGAGGGCAGTGGATATGACAGGAACGGAGGAAGTGGAAGTCAATCCAACTTTAAACACACACTTACACAGAACTACATCCAGCCTGAAAATACAACCTGACTGAAATTTGAACTCTTCACATGCTATTTCTTATGATGCTATTCCACCACCATTATAGACAAATAGTATATAGTTGTATAGAGCACATTCTTAAGGAAGAGAGACAGGGATTGGACTGAAAATCAGTGGCAACAGGTCTGATTTAGTGGTTCCAGTTGTATATATGTATGAAAGTGGTCAGGAGGCACGCACAACCATGAGTGTGACTCTATGTGTTAAACACGGCAGTGGATATGTCATGGTTTGTGCTTGCATTTCAGCCAGTGGGGAGGTGGTGTTGGGGATTGTGACAGGATTGATGGAAATATGAATCCAGAAATGTTTCTATCAGATTCCACCAAAAGTGTGCGGTTTGCAATGGCTGCATTTTTCAGCACAACAATAATTACGACAAAATCCCAAACACACTGGCAGAGCGGTAAAAACATACCTAGATAGATAAAGAACTAACAACAAAGCTTCAGGGTGTGTTGAAGAATAAAGCCTCATACTAATATTCCTTCCAAGCTTGTTTGAATTGTACAGGCTCTGTTTTTGCCCTGTGTTTCATTAAGTCGCAGCACCTATTTGCCATTTTCCTAGGAAAATATAAAGAAATGCGGGGTGTCTAAAGAACTTTGCACAATAAATTCTCTAGATTACTTTAATACAGCAGCATAGGCTCTAACTGTGATGCATGTGAATGAGGTTCATGCTGCTGGATTGATCTTTTCACATAAAAGTGTGGCTGCTCCTCTGTAGCAGCTGCAAGATCAGCTGCAAAGCCAACAAGCTGTGAGTAGCATTTCTTCAGAGATGACCTTCATATCAAGGCTTTAGCAGAATGTCGCATATAGCAGCCCCAGGGCATCACTGCAGTTCAACAAGTTGAAATAAGACTTTGCAGATCTCCCCTTCATAAAGAATTCACTATTGTGTATGTGTCACTATTTTTTCTTGCATCACAATCTGTCTAAAAGATAATGATATGCTAATTTGTAAGAACAAAAATTGTGTAGATCATAAATTTTTATCCACTTGACTTATTGTGATCCGCTGACTTACATCTATCTATCTATCTATCTATCTATCTATCTATCTATCTATCTATCTATCTATCTATCTATCTATCTATCTATCTATCTATCTATCTATCTATCTATCTATCTATCTATCTATTATATATCTATCTATCTATCTATCTATATCTATCTATCTATCTATCTATCTATCTCTATTAATATATAAAGGAATTGTGTGTGA